>NC_084616.1:76525580-76615580 GCF_033978795.1 Nerophis ophidion
TGTCACAAAAGTGTCGCAAAAGTTGGGTTTTGATTGACACGCGGTAGAAAATGGATGGATGGATGGATGGATGGATGGATGGATGGATGGATGGATTTTGAGGCTCTCTCAGCCAAAAAGGTTCCCGACCCCTATGTTACAGCATCCAAAATCTGGACATGTCACAAAAGTGTCGCAAAAGTTGTGTTTTGATTGACAAGCGGTAGAAAATGGATGGATGGATGGATGGATGGATGAATGGATGGATGGATGGATGGATGGATGTTGAGGCTCTCTCAGCCAAAAAAGGTTCCCGTCCCCTGTGTTACAGCATCAAAAATCTGGACATGTCACAAAAGTGTCGCAAAAGTTGGGTTTTGATTGACACGCGGTAGAAAATGGATGGATGGATGAATGGATGGATGGATGGATGGATGGATGTTGAGGCTCTCTCAGCCAAAAAGGTTCCCGACCCCTGTGTTACAGCATCAAAAATCTGGACAAATCACAAAAGTGTCACAAAAGTTGTGTTTTGATTGACAAGCGGTAGGAAATGGATGGATGGATGGATGGATGGATGGATGGATGGATGGATGGATGTTGAGGCTCTCTCAGCCAAAAAGGTTCCCGACCCCTGTGTTACAGCATCAAAAATCTGGACAAGTCACAAAAGTGTCGCAAAAGTTGTGTTTTGATTGACAAGCGGTAGGAAATGGATGGATGGATGGATGGATGGATGGATGGATGGATGGATGTTGAGGCTCTCTCAGCCAAAAAGGTTCCCGACCCCTGTGTTACAGCATCAAAAATCAGGACAAGTCACAAAAGTGTCGCAAAAGTTGTGTTTTGATTGACAAGCGGTGGAAAATGGATGGATGTTATGTGACACAGTGACACTGGCTCCATGTCATGACGTCATTATACTTTGGAAACGACGTCATGATTGTTTGCCGGCAGCTGCTGAGGACCAGCTTTAAATGTTGTGTATTGGGAAGTAGCTGACAGATAAATGTTGCTGTGCGGCGTCAGAGAGAGAGAGGATGATTGACAGCAGGGATCTGAGAGGATCCTCTCCTTCAGACTCAGCGGCTCCTCTCTTTCTCAGCTGTCATCCTGCATTCCTCCCTCCGCCGTCTCTCCATCTATGGTCACGCAGGACACCTCATCCAAAATACTTACCACTCATGCGGGCACCAAGTTAGGAGAAAAATCTAAACCCAAAAACGTTTACATCCAGTGAGTACAAAACTGCAGAATCAGCAGCCTAATTAAAAAAAAGAAAAAAAAATGTAGAGCAGGGGTAGGGAACCTATGGCTCTAGAGCCAGATGTGGCTCTTGTGATGACTGCATCTGGCTCTCAGATAAATCTGAGCTGTGCTTCAGTACCAAAAAGGAGATAAAATATCAGGAAAAAATGTATTCAATGAAATAATTAAGAAGTTAAACACACTGACTTTATTTCAACCAAATTAAATTATGTTATGCACCCTTTAACTATTATTTCTGAAGATATTATTTTCCATCCATCCATGTTCTACCGCTTGTCCCATTTGGGGGGTGCTGGAGCCTACAACAGCTGCACTCGGGTGGAAGGCAGGGAACACCCTGGACAAGTCATCGCAGGGCCAACACAGATATTTAGTATAAATAATAATTAAAAAAATTGTAATTAAATTAAACAATTTACAAAAATGTAAATTAACTCACTTTAACTACTTTTATGTCATACTGTGTTCATTAGTGTCATAGTAAAAAATATAATATAATAATAATACGATTATGAAATATAATATTTTTTGCAAAGAAATTATTAAAAATAATTTAGAACTACAATAAAAATAATTAAAACCGAATTATAGGGAAATCGACTACGTATGTTGTAATAAAAATACAAATACTATAATATAATAATATATGACACTAATGTAATATGTGAAAACAAATGCTGATTAAAAAGTAATATAGAAAATAAAATAAAAATGATTAAAACCCAATTATACAGAAAAATATCTAATACAATTTGTAAATTAAAAATATTTAATATAACAATAACATAATAATACATAACGATAAGACAATATGTAAAAAAAGATCAGACTAAAAAAAATAAAAAAAATAAAAATGATTGAAACCCAATTATATAGAAAAAGTATCTGATATAAGTTGCAATTTAAAAATATATAACAATAATAATAAGATTATGAAATATATTAATGTATGTAAATAAATGATGATTAAAAATGATTTCCATCCATCCATTTCCTACCGCTTATTGCCTTCCGGGGTCGCGGGGGGCGCTGGCGCCTATCTCTGCTACAATCGGGCGGAAGATTTATAAATATTATCAAAATAATTAAAACCTAACTATATGGAAATCAGCTACATATGTTGTAATAAAAATAATACTATTATAATATATGACACTTGTAAAATATGTAAAAGTAAAAATGCTGATTAAAAAGTAATATAGAAAACAAAATAAAGATGCTGCGATGATGTGGCGACTTGTCCAGGGTGTACCCCGCCTTCCGCCCAATTGTAGCTGAGATAGGCACCAGCGCCGCCCGCGACCCCAAAGGGAATAAGCCGTAGGAAATGCCATCCATCCATCAATTTTCTACCGCTTATTCCCTTTTGTGGTCGCGGGGGGCGCTGGCGCATATCTCAGCTACAATCGGGCGGAAGGCGGGCTACGGCCTGGACAAGTCGCCACCTCATCGCAGGGCCAACACAGATAGACAGACAACATTCACACACTAGGGACCATTTAGTGTTGCCGTTCAAAAAGAAAATGGATGGGATGGAAACTAAAAATGATTAAAATCCATTTTTATCTTACTGATAGGATGCAGTGTGTCTCCCATAACAATGTGACCTCGGACTACGTTAAGGTAACGTGTGGAGTTCCCCAGGGTTCGGTCCTTGGCCCTGCACTCTTCAGCATCTACATGCTGCCGCTAGGTGACATCATACGCAAATACGGTGTTAGCTTTCACTGTTATGCTGATGACACCCAACTCTACATGCCCCTAAAGCTGACCAACACGCCGGATTGTAGTCAGCTGGAGGCGTGTCTTAATGAAATTAAACAATGGATGTCCGCTAACTTTTTGCAACTCAACGCCAAAAAAACGGAAATGCTGATTATCGGTCCTGCTAGACACCGAACTCTATTTAATAATACAACTCTAACATTTGACAACCAAACAATTAAACAAGGCGACACGGTAAAGAATCTGGGTGTTATCTTCCACCCAACTCTCTCCTTTGAGGCACACATTAAAAGCGTTACTAAAACGGCCTTCTTTCATCTCCGTAATATCGCTAAAATTCGCTCCATTCTGTCCACTAAAGACGCTGAGATCATTATCCATGCGTTTGTTACGTCTCGCCTCGACTACTGTAACGTATTATTTTCGGGTCTCCCCATGTCTAGCATTAAAAGTTTACAGTTGGTACAAAATGCGGCTGCTAGACTTTTGACAAGAACAAGAAAGTTTGATCACATTACGCCTGTACTGTATATACCTTTATATACATATATACATACATATATACCTATACTGTATATACCTTTATGTACATATATACATACATATATACCTATACTGTATATACCTTTATATACATATATACATACATATATACCTATACTGTATATACCTTTATATACATATATACATACATATATACCTATACTGTATATACCTTTATATACATATATACATACATATATACCTGTACTGGCTCACCTGCACTGGCTTCCTGTGCACTTAAGATGTGACATTAAGGTTTTACTACTTACGTATAAAATACTACACGGTCTAGCTACATCCTATCTTGCCGATTGTATTGTACCATATGTCCCGGCAAGAAATCTGCGTTCAAAGGACTCCGGCTTGTTAGTGATTCCCAAAGCCCAAAAAAAGTCTGCGGGCTATAGAGCGTTTTCATTTCGGGCTCCAGTACTCTGGAATGCCCTCCCGGTAACAGTTCGAGATGCCACCTCAGTAGAAGCATTTAAGTCTCACCTTAAAACTCATTTGTATACTCTAGCCTTTAAATAGACTCCCTTTTTAGACCAGTTGATCTGCCGTTTCTTTTCTTTTTCTTCTATGTCCCACTCTCCCTTGTGGAGGGGGTCCGGTCCGATCCGGTGGCCATGTACTGCTCGTCTGTGTATCGGCTGGGGACATCTCTGCGATGCTGACCCGCCTCCGCTTGGGATGGTTTCCTGCTGGCTCCGCTGTGAACGGGACTCTCGCTGCTGTGTTGGATCCGCTTTGGACTGGACTCTCGCGACTGTGTTGGATCCATTGTGGATTGAACTTTCACAGTATCATGTTAGACCCGCTCGACATCCATTGCTTTCCTCCTCTCCAAGGTTCTCATAGTCATCATTGTCACCGACGTCCCACTGGGTTTTCCTTGCCCTTATGTGGGCCTACCGAGGATGTCGTGGTGGTTTGTGCAGTCCTTTGAGACACTAGTGATTTAGGGCTATATAAGTAAACATTGATTGATTGATATAGAAAAATATCTCATGTATGCCAGGTAAAGGTTGAATATCCTTGAAGGTATTTTATAATCTCAGACTGCATGGAGAGAGATAAAAGTGACAAGATACACCATGTACAACAGCTTTCCCACGCACGCACGCACACACACACACACACACACACACACACACACACACGCTTGAAAGTATATCAGTAGTTAGCAGAACAGATGTCAAGTCACTTCCGAAGCGTCTGCCAGTGATACTGATAGATAGATAAGTCTTGTTTCTTCTCTCCCGTCACTCGCTTCTCTACTTGTTAGTGATCACTTCCAAAAGGATAAGCAGTGCAAAGTCTTGGAGTGTTTGTGGACTTCTTCTCCACTTGTTTCACACAATGTTTGTTTGTCTGTGTGAAAACCTCCTCTGCTTCCTTCCCACTCACTCCTCCGTCTAGTCCAGTTTCTATGTGACACACGTCTGCTTTGAAATAGACACTGAATCTCACGATTTGTCAATCCTGTCCTCATCTTTCCATGTTTCTTTTAGCAATATGAGGGAAAAATGTTATTGGCTTTTGGGGCGGTATAGCTCGGTTGGTAGAGTGGCCGTGCCAGCAAATTGAGGGTTCTAGGTTCGAACCCCGCTTCCGTCATCCTAGTCACTGCCGTCGTGTCCTTGGGCAAGACACTTTACCCACCTGCTCCCAGTGCCACCCACACTGGTTTAAATGTAACTCAGATATTGGGTTTCACTATGTAAAAGCGCTTTGAGTCACTAGAGAAAAGCGCTATATAAATATAATTCACTTCACACTTCAGCTGAGATAGGCTCCAGAACCCCCTGCCGCCCCAAAAGGGACAAGCGGTAAGAAATGGATGGATGGACTTCACTTTTACAGCAGAGATCCCCACTGTGCCAACTTAGACGTTGTCATTGAGCCAATTGGGCCCAATTTGGACAGTTTTCAAAACAAGTTTTATTTATATAAAACTTGAATTTCCGCCCGGGCGCTAATTCATTTAAAACCTCTTCTCACTCCTGCGCTCACCAAAGGCATGTGGTAAAAGTAAGCATGCGCTAATTATTTTAAAACCTCTTCTCAGTCCGGCACTTACCAAAGGAGTGCAGTAAAAATTTGAGTGTGATGTAAGCTTGGATCTTAAATCCTAATGAATAGCTCTTAATGTTCTTCCCTTTATGCGATTTCAAATTACCGGTATTGAAATCAGCCTCCTCCATTTTGAAAATGATGACAGGGGAAGTGTCACTCTTGGTATGCGCTAATTATTTTGCCAAGCGAGTTTGACCCGGCAGTAATTAAATGCAGGCGCATACTATATGCCCTGCGGCAATTCAAGGAAATATGGTGTATATATATATATATATATATATATATATATACATATATATATATATATATATACCATTCGATTAAATATCGATTCTTTGGGTCGCGATTTGATTATAAATCAATTTTTTTCGATTCGAAGCCGTTCTCGATTCAAAAACGATATTTTTCCAATTGAAAACGATTCTGTATTCATTCAATACATAGATTTCAGCAGGATCTACCCCAGTCTGCTGACATGTTAGCAGAGTAGTAGATTTAAAAAAAATAAGCTTTTATTGTCCTGATCTGCTGCTCGGATCATGTCATATTCTGGTTTTGTTCTGTTTCTGTATAGTATTCTGTTGGTGTTTGACTTCCTTAGTTCCTGGTGGCACTTCCAGTTTTGTTCTGTTGCCATAGTTACGCATTAGTGTCACCTGCCTTTTGTTTTTGACGCGCATATGCCTCGTAATTATTCTCCTTATTTAAGCCTGGCTTTTCTGTTGATTCACTCTCGCAACCTAATGTAACGGTTAGCTGGCATCGTGGTGCAGGTTCGTTCTCTCAAGGATGCAGTCGGATTGGACACAGCGTGAAAGTAAGAAATTATGATTTATTTATACTCTAAAAAACAGACTAGGAACAGAAAAGCTTGCACAAGGCACTAAAGGCAGAACAAACAGAACTAGCATGAGAGCTAGAAAGAACTAAAAGTGCTAGCATGTGAGCTAGGGAACAAACAAAGGAAGCATAGGGCGGAAGCTAGCAAGTACAAAAAACAGTTCCTTAGCACAATCAGGAATCAGCAACGTCACCTGTTGCATGGAACAGAAACTAGGATGCGAGAGCGAATCCACAGAAAAGGCAGGCTACATGTCCCTTGGCAAGTTTCACTGCAATAAGGCACTTTTTGTAGCCATCTACAAGCTTCTGGTTGAGTTTTTGACTACTTCGCTTGACAAAATTGGTGCAGTTCAGCTAAATGTGTTGGTTTTCTGACATGGGACTTGTTTCTTCAGCATTGTCCACACGTTTAGGTCAGGACGTCGGGGAAGGCCATTCTTAAAACCTCAATTCTAGCCTGATTTAGCCATTCCCTTACCACTTTTGACGTGTGTTTGGAGTCATTGTCCTGTTGGAACACCCAAAAGCGCCCAAGTCCCTAAGGATTCTAGCTTGTCCTGAAGAATTTAGAGGTTTTTCATTGTCCCATTTATTCTCTGTAGATCACCAGTTCCATTGGCAGCAAAACAGGCCCAGAGCATAATACTACCACCACCATACTTGACGGTAGGAATGGTGTTCCTGGGATTAAAGGCCTCACCTTTTCTCTTCCAAACAAATTGCTGGGTATTGTGGCCCAACAGCTGAAAAATGGGATCAGTCGTTCCTGACATTTCCTGAAAGTTTCATGAAAATATGTAGATAACTTTTTGAGTTATTTTGCCAACTGATTGACGGACGAGCCAACGACTGCAATGAATAATTAATGGTCATTAGAATAAGTCATTAGACATAGATACAGTAATTACTTTGCAAAATGAATGGGTAATATGAACGGACTTGGTTCTATAAGCCTTATAGTGTCTTCCTAGTTTGTTATTAATGCATTTGTTTGTTATGATGGAGGCCTCTTAATTCTGCCTAGCAACAAGTGGCTGCAAACATGTGATGTGACCACGATTGATTGATTGATTGAAACTTTTATTAATAGATTGCACAGTACAGTACATTGTTGCATTTCCGGCAGTAAGTCCAACACATTTCCAGTGAGGGTTGGACTCCGCCAAGGCTGTCCTTTGTCACCGATTCTGTTCATAACTTTTATGGACAGAATTTCTAGGCGCAGTCAAGGCGTTGAGGGGATCTGGTTTGGTGACCGCAGGATTAGGTCTCTGCTTTTTGCAGATGATGTGGTCCTGATGGCTTCATCTGACCGGGATCTTCAGCTCTCACTGGATCGGTTCGCAGCCGAGTAGAAGCATTTAAGTCTCATCTTAAAACTCATCTGTATACTCTAGCCTTTAAATAGACCTCCTTTTTAGACCAGTTGATCTGCCGCTTCTTTTCTTTCTCCTATGTCCCCCCCTCCCTTGTGGAGAGGGTCCGGTCCGATGACCATGGATGAAGTACTGACTGTCCAGAGTCGAGACCCAGGATGGACCGCTCGTCGGGACCCAGGATGGACCGCTCGCCTGTATCGGTTGGGGACATCTCTACGCTGCTGATCCGCTTGAGATGGTTTCCTGTGGACGGGATTCTCACTGCTGTGTTGGAGCCACTATGGATTGAACTTTCACAGTATCATGTTAGACCCGCTCGACATCCATTGCTTTCGGTCCCCTAGAGGGGGGGGGTTGCCCACATCTGAGGTCTTCTCCAAGGTTTCTCATAGTCAGCATTGTCACTGCCCACTGGGTGTGAGTTTTCCTTGCCCTTTTGTGGGTTCTTCCGAGGATGTTGTAGTCGTAATGATTTGTGCAGTCCTTTGAGACATTTGTGATTTGGGGCTATATAAATAAACATTGATTGATTGATTGATTGAGTGTGAAGCGACCGGAATGAGAATCAGCACCTCCAAGTCCGAGTCCATGGTTCTCGCCCGGAAAAGGGTGGAGTGCCATCTCCGGGTTGGGGAGGAGACCCTGCCCCAAGTGGAGGCGTTCAAGTACCTAGGAGTCTTGTTCACAAGTGGGGGAAGAGTGGATCGTGAGATCGACAGGCGGATCGGTGCGGCGTCTTCAGTAATGCGGACGTTGTACCGATCCGTTGTGGTGAAGAAGGAGCTGAGCCGGAAGGCGAAGCTCTCAATTTACCGGTCGATCTACGTTCCCATCCTCTCCTATGGTCATGAGCTTTGGGTCATGACCGAAAGGACAAGATCACGGGTACAAGCGGCCCAAATGAGTTTCCTCTCCCTTAGAGATAGGGTGAGAAGCTCTGCCATCCGGGAGGAACTCAAAGTAAAGCCGCTGCTCCTCCACATGGAGAGGAGCCAGATGAGGTGGTTCGGGCATCTGGTCAGGATGCCACCCGAACGCCTCCCTAGGGAGGTGTTTAGGGCACGTCCAACCGGTAGGAGGCCACGGGGAAGACCCAGGACACGTTGGGAAGACTATGTCTCCCGGCTGGCCTGGGAACGCCTCGGGATCCCCCGGGAAGAGCTAGACGAAGTGGCTGGGGAAAGGGAAGTCTGGGTTTCCCTGCTTAGGCTGTTGCTCCCGCGACCCGACCTCGGATAAGCGGAAGAAGATGGATGGATGGAGTACAGTACATATTCCGTACAATTGACCACTAAATGGTAACACCCGAATACGTTTTTCAACTTGTTTAAGTCGGGGTCCACGTTAATCAATTCATGGTAATAATGATAAATGGTATAATCAATCATTTGAGTATATTAGACAGATTTTTTATTTTGTGATGTTTTAAAATGTTTTTTTTTTTTTTGTAGTTTTGTCCTTGATTCTGTTTGTCTGACTTCCTAACTTTCTTGTAGTTTATCATTCTATTACAAGAGACACATTTAAAAATGTTAAAATGTACAACTTGCTTGGAAATTGAAAAGTCTTATTCATTAGGGATACATCTTACCACAACTTCACGATTCCTCTCGAGTCCGATTCTCGGGCTGACGTTTCGATGCAGAATCAAGTCTCGATTCAAACCCGTTCTCACAATATGTCATTTGGCATGGAATGAAAATAAAACTTTTTTTAAAACTGGTTAGGAGTAACAAAAATCTCCTTTTGGCTTATGCACTTAAATGGCCTAAAAAACATATTTTAAATAATTAATTCTGTTGAAAAAAATATTAATAAATCGATTTGTTTTTAGTTATTTTTTACAAAATGGATGGATGGATGTATTTATTTATTTATTTTTTGTCCTGTCCAGCTTCTCAGGCAAATCATATAGTTGATATAGATGTCCATATCACTCTCTTGTTGCCTTATTTATATTTGATTTTATTAAATGTATTTATATTATAATTTGCTGCAGCCAGGCCAGACTAGGAGGGGATAGAAAGAGAAAAAAAGGAAGAAAATCGATTTTTTAAAAACTATGTATTGAAAGAAATAAAAATTGCGTATCAGATGTAAATGTATTATTTTCAGCACCCCTTTTATTCACATCTCATCCATATGGAAGCAAAAAAAAATCAATATTTATCTATTTATTTTGTACATAAATCATACATATATGTAATGTTGAAGCCTACTGTCAGGTTTGCTACTGACAGTTTGTTTGTGTTTTATTTTTTCCTCTGTGTGTTTAGTATTTCCTGTTTTTAGTTCCTGTCAGCGCTCTTATTTTGTCTGCTTCCTGTTTTTTCCCCTCAGCTGTGGCTGATTGGCACCCGGCCACACCTGGTGTCAATCAGCCCGCTCCTATTTGTACCTGCTTTGTCTTACAGTTTGTTGGTCGGATTATTGTCATGTCGATGGCGCCCCCTATGACAATAATCCAGCCAACAAACTGTAAGACAAAGCAGGTACAAATAGGAAATTGGGCTGATTGACACCAGGTGTGGCCAGGTGCCAAACAGCGCACAGGGGGGAAAAAACTGGAAACAGACAAAATAAGAGCGCTGACAGGAACTAAAAACAGGAAATACTAAACACACAGAGGAAAAAATAAAACACAGTGCCAAGCCTGACACTTACAAACACATGTAAATGGTACAATGTGGAAACAGCAATATATTTCCTGTTCCTTCTCTGGTCCTTGTTTTCAAAAATTGAATGAATATTTTTTGCTTTATGCTACTTTTATTACACAGCTGTTGAATGAATTTGCCCATACAGGGTCATTAATTTGATTCATTGTTTTCTTTTTTTTTTTAATAGTCCATTGGTTTTAATGCCTTTACTGCCTCCCTGTAACAATTAGGATGGTTTATTGTGTGTCGTTAGGAGGTGACAAATGTTGGGTCTCTAGTTGTCGCAATAAAAGCCCACTTGGAGACGTTCCTGACATCCAGGAGCAGGCTGACACCATCCAGCTGTGCTGGTGGGAGTCCAGAGTGTGGTTATGAGGAGTCCTTCTGTCTGTCAAGTCCACAGCAGGTGTTTGCAATCCTGCCCACATCATCATCATCATCATCCACACACACTACTGTGTGATACAGGCGGCTGGGAGAAGTAGAACTTTCCTGGCCAATAACAGACTTCCAAACTCATACCAAACCCCAAACCAATAAAGTTGGATCGTCGTGTAGATGGTAAATAAAAACAGAACACAATGATTTGCAAATGCTTTTCAACTTATATTCAATTGAATAGACTGCAAAGACAAGATATTTCATGTTCAAACTGGCAAATAATCATTAACTTAGAATTTAATGGCAGCAACACATTGTTTGGAGTCCTTTGCAATGGGCCTGGCGGACCCTACAACAGTCCGTTGTGGTATTTCATGCTTCATAATGCGCCACACATTGTCAATGGGAGACAGGTCTGGACTACAGGCAAGCCAGTCTAGTACCCGCACTATTTTACTACAAAGCCGTGCTGTTGTAACACGTGGCTAGGCATTGTCTTGCCGAAATAAGCAGGGGCGTCCACGATAACGTTGCTTGGATGGCAACATATGTTGTTCCAAAACCTGTATGTACCTTTCAGCATTAATGGTGCCTTCACAGATGTGTAAGTTACCCATGCCTTGGGCACTATTACACCCCCATACCATCACAGATGCTGGCTTTTCAACTTTGCGCCTAGAACAATCCCAATATTTATATTCCTCTTTGGTCCGGAGGACACCACGTTCACAGTTTCCAAAAACAATATGAAATGTTGACTTTTCAGACCACAGAAAACTTTTCCACTTTGCATCAGTTCATTTTAGATGAGCTCAGGCCCAGCGAAGCTGGCGGCGTTTCTGGGTGTTGTTGATAAATGGCTTTCGCTTTGCATAGTAGAGTTTTAACTTGCACTTACAGATGTAGCGACCAACTGTAGGTACTGACAGTGGTTTTCTGAAGTGTTCCTGAGCCCATGTGGTGATATCTTTTACACACTGATGTCAGTTTTTGATGCAGTACCGCCTGAGGGATCAAAGGTCCGTAATATCATCGCTTACGTGCCCACATCATCATCATCCACACACACACTACTGTGTGATACAGGCGGCTGGGAGAAGTAGAACTTTCCTGGCCAATAACAGACTTCCAAACTCTTTTCAGATAGCACTCTGACAGGAATATACCAAACCCCAAACCAGTAAAGTTGGGACGTCGTGTAGATGGTAAATAAAAACAGAACACAATGATTTGCAAATGCTTTTCAACTTATATTCAATTGAATGGACCGCAAAGGCAAGATATTTCATGTTCAAACTGGCAAATAATCATTAACTTAGAATTTAATGGCAGCAACACATTGTTTGGAGTCCTTTGCAATGGGCCTGGTGGACCCTACAACAGTCCGTTGTGGTATTTCATGCTTCATAATGCGCCACACATTGTCAATGGGAGACAGGTCTGGACTACAGGCAAGCCAGTCTAGTACCCACACTATTTTACTGTGAAGCCACGCCGTTGTAACACGTGGCTTGGCATTGTCTTGCCGAAATAAGCAGGGGCGTCCACGATAACGTTGCTTGGATGGCAACATATGTTGTTCCAAAACCTGTATGGACCTTTCAGCATTAATGGTGCCTTCACAGATGTGTAAGTTACCCATGCCTTGGGCACTATTACACCCCCATACCATCACACATGCTGGCTTTTCAACTTTGCGCCTAGAACAATCCCAATATTTATATTCCTCTTTGGTCCGGAGGACACCACGTTCACAGTTTCCAAAAACAATATGAAATGTTGATTTTTCAGACCACAGAAAACTTTTCCACTTTGCATCAGTTCATTTTAGATGAGCTCGGGCCCAGCGAAGCTGGCGGCGTTTCTGGGTGTTGTTGATAAATGGCTTTCGCTTTGCATAGTAGAGTTTTAACTTGCACTTACAGATGTAGCGACCAACTGTAGGTACTGACAGTGGTTTTCTGAAGTGTTCCTGAGCCCATGTGGTGATATCTTTTACACACTGATGTCAGTTTTTGATGCAGTACCGCCTGAGGGATCAAAGGTCCGTAATATCATCGCTTACGTGCAATGATTTCTCCAGATTCTCTGAACCTTTTGATGATTTTACGGACCGTTTTTACATTTTATGGCACTTTTAATTATTTTGTGAATTTTATGGTAATTTTTTGTAGCCGTTTTTTTATTTAGTGTTCTTGTACATATTTTAGGGCATGTTTTAATTACTATATACGTAACATTATTAAAATATCTTATATGACATTTGTTTTTATTCTACAGATTAAAAAAATAAAATAGACATGTTAAATTAATAGTTTTATAACATGTTTTTTTTAAGGCATCTTTGAAGTGTTGTGATCTGATTGGTTAAAATTTTAGTCAAAAAGGTTAAAAAGCATATACATTTTTCATAATCAGTTGTGAAGAATATAGTTAAGTTTATTATATCACAATTTAATTAATTCATTGAAATAGTTCCTTTTTTTTGTAGAAAATTTTAATCCATTATTTTGCAATTAAATAATATTTTTATCACAAACTTAATCGGCTTAAAAACTACATTCACAAAAAACAAGTAAAATACATTTAAAATAATAATAAAATAAAATTACTTTTTTTAAACTAAAAAACAAAATATCAATTTGATCAATTTGTCGAAATGTTTTTCTATTTTTGTGGAAAAATATAACCCATTATTTTGCATTGCAAATAAATAATTCAGATAAAAAAATAAGTAAAATAAACAAAAAATATTGAAAAAATATAATCACTTATTTTACTAAAAAACCAAAAAAAGTCACAATTTAATACATTTGTTGAAATCTTTTTTTTTTGTGGAAAAAAATGTAATCCTCTATTTTGCATTAAATAATTAATATTTTTATCATCAACTTAAAAACTGCATTCATAAAAAAAGAAGTACAATTAATTTAAAATAAAAAAAAAAATAAAAACACTTTTTTTTAAAAAAAACAAAAAAATTAAATGTCACAATTCAATCAAATCGTGGAAATGTTATCATTTTTTTGTGATAAAATGTAATCCATTATTTTGCATTTTAATTAAATAATTCTGATTTTGGCTTAAAAACTACATACAAAATGAGAAATGTTGGGGCGGTTTAGCTCGGTTGGTAGAGTGGCCGTGCCAGCAACTTGAGGGTTGCAGGTTCGATTCCCGCTTCTGCCATCCTAGTCACTGCCGTTGTGTCCTTGGGCAGGACACTTTACCCACCTGCTCCCAGTGCCACCCACACTGGTTTAAATGTAACTTAGATATTGGGTTTCACTATGTAAAGCGCTTTGAGTCACTAGAGAAAAAGCGCTATATAAATATAATTCACTTCACTTCTAAAACTGTTCGACAATTTGCTTACAAATTGGTGTACCTCGCCCCGTCTTTGTTTGTGAATTACTTAGCATTTCATGGAAGCTGCTTTTATACCCAATCATGGCACCCACCTGTTCCCAATTAGCCTGCACACCTGTGGGATGTTCCAAATAAGTGTTTGATGAGCATTCCTCAACTTTATCAGTATTTATTGCCACCTTTCCCAACTTCTTTGTCACGTGTTGCTGGCATCAAATTCTAAAGTTAATGATTATTTGCACAAAAAAAAAAATGTTTATGAGTTTGAACATCAAATATGTTGTCTTTGTAGCATATTCAACTGAATATGGCTTGAAAAGGATTTGCAAATCATTGTATTCTGTTTATATTTACATCTAACACAATTTCCCAACTCATATGGAAACGGGGTTTGTACTTCAACTAGAAAGAATGTTTCTTATAAAGGTATATTGTGTGGCTATCTGCTAATCAAGTTCTGCACCGCTGCTTCCTGTTCACTTTGATTCATTTCCTGCCTCTCCCACGTCTCTCTCTCTCTCTCTCGCTCGTCCACCTCCAGTCTTGGCAGCGGCCGGCGGCCAGGAGCCTGACCACAGCCACGGCTGTAACCAAGGCAGCTGTTACCCGGCAACGGGGGACCTGCTGGTGGGACGAGAGAAGAAGCTGAAGGCCTCGTCCACGTGCGGCATGAGGAGGAAGGAAACTTACTGCATCGTCAGTCACCTGCAGGTCAGCTCAGGAGACACCTTTGACCAAAATGTCAACATTAAATACAAGTAAATCAGAAATGTGTCAACTATGTGACTTAAATGATCACATTGTTCATGAATTAATTAAAATATGAAATATCATCTAATTTATTTTCTTTTCTTTTCTTAGTTTATTTGGAACATGACATACATACAACATTATACATCAGTTAAATTCATCATTTCGCAATACACAAAATACATCATGTCCGAAAAGGAGTAGGAAGAAGCAAAGCTTATTTAATCCTACCCCTTTTCCACTTCAGAGCGCCCACAAGATATACATTCATTCACTGACCTTCTTTAGAGCAAAATAGCAAAATGACATCTATGAGTGATTAACACAGCAGTTTTCTAACATGTACTTAATTATTTCAGTCATTATTAACATACTAAGATGAAGAATATCTTATTTTCAATAAGTTTGAAAGTGTTTCTCATAATACTTCTTCTTTGTACTTTGTAAGCACTATTAATTTAAACATCCTCTTAAAGTGGATCATATCAGTACAACGTTTAACTTCTTTACTTAATACATTCCATCATTTAATTCCACATACTGATATGCTAAAAGTTTTAAGAGTTGTACGTGCATACAAATGTTTTAAGTTAGATTTTCCTCTAAGTTTATATTTCTCCTCTTTAGTTGAGAAGAATTGTTGTACATTCTTTGGGAGCAGGTTATAATTTACTTTGTACATCAATTTAGCTGTTTGCAATTTTATCAAGTCATCGAGTTTTAATATTTTTGACTCAATAAATAAAGGGTTTGTATGTTCTCTATATCCAACATTGTGTATTATTCTAATCGATCTTTTTTGTAACACAGTTAACGAATGTAGTGCACATTTGTAGTTGTTTCCCCATATTTCTGCACAATAACTCAGATATGTAACACTAGCGAGCAGTAGAGAATATAAAGTGATTTTTGGCCCAGGACGTATTTTGCTTTATTCATTATTGAAATATTTTTTGCCACCTTATGTTGTATGTTTTGTATATGAGATTTCCAGTTCATTTTATCATCTATTAATACTCCCAAAAATCTGGTTTCTTTTACCCTTTCGATATCTATTCCATCAATTTGTATTCGTGTCTGATGCTCTTTTCTACTGTTACCAAATAGCATTATTGTAGTTTTACTGAGATTCAAGGATAGCCTATTTTTATCAAACCATTTTTTTAATGTATTAATTTCTTCCGTTATTATTTGTATTATCTTCTGTGTGTTCTCTCTTGAACAGAAAGCAGTTGTGTCCTCTGCAAATAAAACTAACTTCAAGTCTTTTGTAACTTTGCAAATATCGTTTATATAACGATTGAACAATCTTGGTCCCGGTATTGATCCCTGGGGTACACCACAAGATATATCCAATCGTGTTGAACTATTTTCACCCATCTTCACATATTGCTTCCTGTTGGTTAAATAACTTCTTATCCAGCTCAAGACCAAACCTCTGATGCCATAACGTTCTAGTTTTTTAATTAAAATATCATGATTAATTGTGTCAAATGCTTTTGTTAAATCCATGAATTTACATTCCCATTTTATACAGTAGGGCAAAAAAGTATTTAGTCAGCCAGCGATTGTGCAAGTTCTCCCACCTAAAATGATGACAGAGGTCTGTAATTTTCATCATAGGTACACTTCAACTGTGAGAGACAGAATGTGAAAAAAAAAATCCAGGAATTGAAATTATAGGAATTTTAAAGAATTTATATGTAAATGATGGTGGAAAATAAGTATTTAGTCAACCATTCAAAGCTCTCACTGATGGTTTTGGCTCAAAATCTCACGATACATGGCCCCATTCATTCTTTCCTTAACACGGATCAATCGTCCTGTCCCCTTAGCAGAAAAACAGCCCCAAAGCATGATGTTTCCACCCCCATGCTTCACAGTAGGTGTGGTGTTCTTGGGATGCAACTCAGTATTCTTCTTCATCCAAACACGACCAGTTGAGTTTGTACCAAAATGGATACATGGATGATACAGCAGAGGATTGGGAGGATGTCATGTGGTCAGATGAAACCAAAATAGAACTTTTTGGTATAAACTCAACTCGTCATACTCAAACGTTTGCTCACTTTCATCATTGGTATTCATAGCAGCTGGAAGAACTTTCTTACTGGACATGTTGCCACATTTTGCTTTTCTGGCCTCCTCGTTGACCCTAAGAGTGTGTGACCTCTGACCTCTTTGGCCTTGTCCCGCTGACACAGGACGAGAAGAAGTGTTTCGACTGTGACTCCAGGCGGCCTTACGACCCCGTCTACAACACCATCAATCACCGCATGGAGAACGTGATCACCACCTTCAAACCTCACCGCAAGAAGTCGTGGTGGCAGTCGGAGAACGGTGAGAAGGACTTTCAATAGAACAGAATAGAATAGAAAGTACTTTACTGATCCCTGGGGGAAATCCAGCACCACAGTTCGCTCAAAATAAACATTAAGGTATTTTTACATGTGAATAATAGAAATACATTCTATTATACAGCATTATTCACATGTGAATAACAAATACAGTCTATTATACAGCATTATTCACATGTAAATAATATAAATACAGTCTATTATACAGCATTATTCACATGTGAATGACATAAATACAGTCTATTATGCAGCATTATTCACTTGTGAATAATATAAATACAGTCTATTATACAGCATTATTCACATGTGAATAACATAAATACAGTCTATTATACAGCATTATTCACATGTGAATAATATAAATACAGTCTATTATACAGCATTATTCACATGTGAATAACATAAATACAGTCTATTATACAGCATTATTCACATGTGAATACCATAAATACAGTCTATTATACAGCATTATTCACATGTTAATAACATAAATACAGTCTTTTAAACAGCATTATGCACATGTGAATAATATAAATACAGTCTATTATACAGCATTATTCACATGTGAATAATGTAAATACAGTCTATTATACAGCATTATTCACATGTGAATAATGTAAATACAGTCTATTATACAGCATTATTCACATGTGAATAATGTAAATACAGTCTATTATACAGCATTTTTTCCATTTGAATAACCTAAATACAGTCTATTATGCAGCATTATTCACATGTGAATAACATAAATACAGTCTATTATACAGCATTATTCACATGTGAATGACATAAATACAGTCTATTATACAGCATTATTCACATGTGAATACCATAAATACAGTCTATTATACAGCATTATTCACATGTGAATAATATAAATACAGTCTATTATACAGCATTATTCACATGTAAATAAAATAAGTACAGTCTGTTATACAGCATTATTCACATGTGAATACCATAAATACAGTCTATTATACAGCATTATTCACATGTGAATAATATAAATACAGTCTATTATACAGCATTATTCACATGTGAATAACAAATACAGTCTATTATGCAGCATTATTCACATGTGAATAACATAAATACAGTCTATTATACAGCATTATTCACATGTGAATGACATAAATACAGTCTATTATGCAGCATTATTCACTTGTGAATAATATAAATACAGTCTATTATACAGCATTATTCACATGTGAATAACATAAATACAGTCTATTATACAGCATTATTCACATGTGAATAATATAAATACAGTCTATTATACAGCATTATTCACATGTGAATAACATAAATACAGTCTATTATACAGCATTATTCACATGTGAATACCATAAATACAGTCTATTATACAGCATTATTCACATGTGAATAACATAAATACAGTCTTTTAAACAGCATTATGCACATGTGAATAATATAAATACAGTCTATTATACAGCATTATTCACATGTGAATAATGTAAATACAGTCTATTATACAGCATTATTCACATGTGAATAATGTAAATACAGTCTATTATACAGCATTATTCACATGTGAATAATGTAAATACAGTCTATTATACAGCATTATTCACATGTGAATAATATAAATACAGTCTATTATACAGCATTATTCACATGTGAATAATGTAAATACAGTCTATTATACAGCATTATTCACATGTGAATAATGTAAATACAGTCTATTATACAGCATTTTTTCCATTTGAATAACATAAATACAGTCTATTATGCAGCATTATTCACATGTGAATAACATAAATATAGTCTATTATACAGCATTATTCACATGTGAATGACATAAATACAGTCTATTATGCAGCATTATTCACACGTGAATAATATACATAGTCTTTTATACAGTATTATTCACATGTGAATAACAAATACAGTCTATTATACAGCATTATTCACATGTAAATAATATAAATACAGTCTATTATACAGCACTATTCACATGTGAATAACATAAATACAGTCTTTTAAACAGCATTATGCACATGGGAATAACATTAAATACAGTCTATTATACAGCATTATTCACATGTGAATAACAAATACAGTCTATTATACAGCATTATTCACATGTGAATAACAAATACAGTCTATTATACAGTATTATTCACATGTAAATAAGATAAGTACAGTCTTTTATACAGCATTATTCACATGTGAATAACATAAATAGTATTTTAAACAGCATTATGCACATGTGAATAATATAAATACAGTCTATTATACAGCATTATTTACATGTGAATAAAATATATAAAGTCTATTATACAGCATTATTCACATGTGAATAATATAAATAAAGTCTATTATACAGCATTTTTTACATGGGAATAAAATATATAAAGTCTATTATACAGCATTATTCACATGTGAATAATATAAATAAAGTCTATTATACAGCATTTTTTACATGGGAATAAAATATATAAAGTCTATTATACAGCATTATTCTCATGTGAATAATATAAATACACTCTATTTTACATTTAAGTACAGTCAAAAAGGAACACATGCATTATATAGTCTGGTGGCTGTCGGAACTTGAAGGCCATCTTTGTGTTGTCCTCGCCTGAGTAGTGCAGCACTGGACTGAAGAAGACCGATTGTAGATATTTTTAGTCCTACTTTGAGATCATTGACCGGAAAGGTCACAGACTTTGTTAGCATGAACACATGCAGGAATTTTGGACATTTTCCATTCAAATATGTACTGATTTACTTTCGTTCCCTTTCCGTCATTTTCCTTCCTCAGCACAGTGGATTATTATAGTTTTGAGATGTGGTTTTACAGTTGATTTAAAGAAGTGAACAAAGGAGAAACTTTCATTTATCATTTCTATATTGGAATGTATCCATAATCAGGACTTAAAGTGACATCACAAGAGACTTTAAAAGTCTTATACAAGTGCTATAATGAAGGCAACACATGACTTCAGTATCTATATTAGCCACATTAGCCTACTATCAAAATGACTTGAAAAGTCTTATACAAGTCTTATAATGAAGGCAACGCATGACTTAAGTGTCTATATTAGTTATATTAGCCTACTATCAAAATGACTTTAAAAGTCTTATACAAGTGTTATAATGAAGGCAACACATGACGTAAGTGTCTATATTAGTTATAATAGCCTACTATCAAAATGACTTTAAAAGTCTTATATAAGTGTTATAATGAAGACAACACATGACTTAAGTGTCTATATTAGCTACATTAGCCTACTATCAAAATGACTCTAAGAGTCTTGTATAAGTCTTATAATGAAGGCAACACATGACTTAAGTGTCTATATTAGTTATAATAGCCTACTATCAAAATGACTTTAAAAGTCTTATATAAGTGTTATAATGAAGACAACACATGACTTAAGTGTCTATATTAGCTACATTAGCCTACTATCAAAATGACTCTAAGAGTCTTGTATAAGTCTTATAATGAAGGCAACACATGACTTAAGTGTCTATATTAGTTATAATAGCCTACTATCAAAATGACTTTAAAAGTCTTATATAAGTGTTATAATGAAGGCAACAGATGACTTAAGTGTCTATATTAGCTATAACAGCCTACTATCAAAATGACTTTAAAAGTCTTATACAAGTGTTATAATGAAGGCAACACATGATGTAAGTGTCTATATTAGTTATAATCGCCTACTATTAAAATGACTTTAAAAGTCTTATAATGAAGGATACACATGATGTAAGTGTCTATATTAGTTATAATAGCCTACTATCAAAATGACTTTAAATTCTTATACAAGTGTTATAATGAAGGCAACACATGATGTAAGTGTCTATATTAGTTATAATAGCCTACTATTAAAATGACTTTAAAAGTCTTATAATGAAGGATACACATGATGTAAGTGTCTATATTAGTTATAATAGCCTACTATCAAAATGACTTTAAAAGTCTTAAACAAGTCTTATAATGAAGGCAACACATGATGTAAGTGTCTATATTAGTTATAATCGCCTACTATTAAAATGACTTTAAATTCTTATACAAGTGTTATAATGAAGGCAACACATGATGTAAGTGTCTATATTAGTTATAATAGCCTACTATCAAAATGACTTTAAAAGTCTTAAACAAGTCTTATAATGAAGGCAACACATGATGTAAGTGTCTATATTAGTTATAATAGCCTACTATCAAAATGACTTTAAATTCTTATACAAGTGTTATAATGAAGGCAACACATGATGTAAGTGTCTATATTAGTTATAATAGCCTACTATTAAAATGACTTTAAAAGTCTTATAATGAAGGATACACATGATGTAAGTGTCTATATTAGTTATAATAGCCTACTATCAAAATGACTTTAAAAGTCTTATACAAGTGTTATAATGAAGGCGACACATGATGTAAGTGTCTATATTAGTTATAATCGCCTACTATTAAAATGACTTTAAAAGTCTTATAATGAAGGATACACATGATGTAAGTGTCTATATTAGTTATAATAGCCTACTATCAAAATGACTTTAAATTCTTATACAAGTGTTATAATGAAGGCAACACATGATGTAAGTGTCTATATTAGTTATAATAGCCTACTATTAAAATGACTTTAAAAGTCTTATAATGAAGGATACACATGATGTAAGTGTCTATATTAGTTATAATAGCCTACTATCAAAATGACTTTAAAAGTCTTAAACAAGTCTTATAATGAAGGCAACACATGATGTAAGTGTCTATATTAGCTATAACAGCCTACTATCAAAATGACTTTAAAAGTCTTATACAAGTGTTATAATGAAGGCAACACATGATGTAAGTGTCTATATTAGTTATAATCGCCTACTATTAAAATGACTTTAAAAGTCTTATAATGAAGGATACACATGATGTAAGTGTCTATATTAGTTATAATAGCCTACTATCAAAATGACTTTAAAAGTCTAATACAAGTGTTATAATGAAGGCAACACAAGATGTAAGTGTCTATATTAGTTATAATAGCCTACTATCAAAATGACTTTAAAAGTCTTATATAAGTGTTATAATTAAAGCAACACATGACTTAAGTGTCTATATTAGCTATAACAGCCTACTATCAAAATGACTTTAAAAGTGTTATATAAGTGTTATAATGAAGGCAACAGATGACTTAAGTGTCTATATTAGTTATAATAGCCTACTATCAAAATGACTTTAAAAGTCTAATACAAGTGTTATAATGAAGGCAACACATGATGTAAGTGTCTATATTAGTTATAATAGCCTACTATCAAAATGACTTTAAAAGTCTTATATAAGTGTTATAATTAAAGCAACACATGACTTAAGTGTCTATATTAGCTATAACAGCCTACTATCAAAATGACTTTAAAAGTGTTATATAAGTGTTATAATGAAGGCAACAGATGACTTAAGTGTCTATATTAGTTATAATAGCCTACTATCAAAATGACTTTAAAAGTCTTAAACAAGTCTTATAATGGAGGCAACACATGATGTAAGTGTCTATATTATCTATAACAATCTACTAATAAAATAATCAATCAATCAATCAATCAATCAATCAATCAATCAGTCAAAACTCTGTGAACATTTCCAGTTATTAATATCAGCCAGAAAATGGGTTAAAAGTGTCAATAATGGTATTGTTTTCCTTTTGTGTGACAGGGAAGTCAAATGTTTACATCCAGCTGGACCTGGAGGCAGAGTTTCACTTCACTCACCTCATTATGACATTCAAGGTAGCTTCAAAACGGCTAAACTTTCTTCAACTGCGTCAATAAATTGCTAAAAAAAATTAAAAAATATATTTTTTTGCAGACATTCCGCCCGGCAGCAATGTTGATCGAGCGGTCGGCCGACTTCGGGCGCAACTGGCAGATCTACCGCTACTTTTCCCACGACTGCGCCGCCAACTTTCCCGGCATATCCCAGGGTCCTTTGCACAGCATTAACGACGTCATCTGTGAGACGCGTTACTCTGACATCGAGCCGTCCACGGAGGGAGAGGTCAGTGCTAGAGATGATGAGCCCCATTCGGCAATAAGTTCCCAACTTTTCCTATTATCTTTCTCCTTAAGTGATATCCAAAGAGAAGTCCATTCAAATTCATGACGTGTTCTTAAACGGCCAAATTGTTCCCACCTGCTTTTCTTAAGTTGTTGAATGCCAAATGGTTAGCGCATGCTTGTCTATCATAATTTGCATACAAACACGCCATTATTTACCCGATATGCATATGTAAACACCCTTAATTCTGTAGTTTGCATAGGTAAACGCTAGGGGTGTGGGAAAAATTCGATTCGAATACGAATCGAATTGTTTACGTTGTGCGATTCAGAATCGATTCCCATTTTTAAAAAATGTATTTATTTATTTTATTATTTATTTATTTTATTTTTATCAATCCAACAAACCATTAAACAGCAATACCATAACAATGCAATCCAATTCCAAAACCAAACCTGAGCCAGCAACACTCAGAACTACAATAAACAGAGCAATTGAGAGGAGACACAAACACCACACAGAACAAACCAAAAGTAGTGAAACAAAAATGAATATTATCAACAACAGTATCAATATTATTTATAATTTCAGCATAGCAGTGATTAAAAATCCCTCATTGACATTATCATTAGATATTTATAAAAATAAAGGAAAAGTGTCACAGTGGCTTACACTTGCATGGCATCTCATAAGCTGGACAACACACTGTGTCCAATGTTTTCACAAAGATAAAATAAGTCATATTTTTCGTTCGTCTAATAGTTAAATTTACATAATTGCAATCAGTTGATAAAACATTGTTCTTTACAATTATAAAAGCTTTTAAAAAAAAAAAATCTATTACTCTGCTAGCATGTCAGCAGACTGGGGTAGATCCTGCTGAAATCCTATGTGTTGAATGAATACAGAATCGTTTTGAATCGGAAAAATATCGTTTTTGAATCGAGAATCGAATCGAAAAAAATCGATATATTATCAAATCGGGACCCCAAGAATCGATATTGAATCGAATCGTGGGACACCCAAAGATCCACAGCCCTAGTAAATGCCTTTAATTCCCCACATAAGGGCACAATTCCGGCGGAAAAGCCCATTATCAAACACACGGAGAAAACACAAACATTCGTATTATCCCGCAGGGGAAACACATAGTGTCAATAGGTGAATTTAAGAAAGGGGGGACTGCTGAGGTAGTCCGAAGCGTTCAAATAAATATTCGTCACTTCGGGCAAATAGGTCTACATGGTCGTGAAATATGCGCTCCCTCTACAGCGCACTATATGCGGTATCTTGCAGTAGAAGCACACGGTGTTTTGAAATGTCTATATATTGCTCATTTTACTATATATCTGTCTGTCTTATCCATCTATCTATCTATCTATCCATCTATCTATCTATCTATCTATCTATCTATCTATCTATCTATCTGTCTATCTATCTATCTATCTATCTATCTATCTATCTATCTATCTATCTATCTCTACAGCCTTTATTTCCCCAATATGCATATGTACACACACTTAATTCTGTAATTTGCATAGGTAAACACCCTTAATTCCCCATATAAGGGCACAATTCCGGCGGAAAAGCTGAACATCAAACACACGGCGAAAACACAAACATTCGTATTATCCCGCAGGGGAAACACATAATGTCAAAACTTAAAATTAAGAAAGGGGGGACTGCTGAGGTAGCCCAAAGCATTCAAATAAATAGGTCTACATGGTCGTGAAATATGCGCTCCGTCATTTTGCTTAATGTCTTTATCTATCTATCTATCCATCTATCTATCTATCTATCTATCTATCTATCTATCTATCTATCTATCTATCTATCTATCTATCTATCTATCTATCTATCTATCTATCTATCTATCTATCCATCTTTCCATCTATCTATCTATCTATCTATCTATCTATCTATCTATCTATCTATCTATCTATCTATCTATCTATCCATCTATCCATCTATCCATCTATCCATCTTTCCATCTATCTATCTATCTATCTATCTATCTATCTATCCATCCATCTATACAGCCCTTATTTCCCCAATATGCATATGTACACACACTTAATTCTGTAATTTGCATAGGTAAACACACTTAATTCCCCATATAAGGGCACAATTCCGGCGGAAAACGTAAGTTTAAGAAAGGGGGGACTGCTGAGGTAGCCCAAAGCGTTCAAATAAATATTCGTCACTTCGGGCAAATAGGTCTACATGGTCGTGAAATATGCGCTCCGTCATTTTGCTTAATGTCTTTATCTATCTATCTATCTATCTATCTATCTATCTATCTATCTATCTATCTATCTATCTATCTATCTATCTATCTATCTATCTATCCATCTATCTATCTATCTATCTATCTATATATCTATCCATCTATCCATCTATCCATCTATCCATCTATCCATCTTTCCATCTATCTATCTATCTATCTATCTATCTATCTATCTATCTATCTATCTATCTATCTATCTATCTATCTATCTATCCATCTATCCATCTATCCATCTATCCATCTTTCCATCTATCTATCTATCTATCTATCTATCTATCTATCTATCTATCCATCCATCTATACAGCCCTTATTTCCCCAATATGCATATGTACACACACTTAATTCTGTAATTTGCATAGGTAAACACACTTAATTCCCCATATAAGGGCACAATTCCGGCGGAAAACGTAAGTTTAAGAAAGGGGGGACTGCTGAGGTAGCCCAAAGCGTTCAAATAAATATTCGTCACTTCGGGCAAATAGGTCTACATGGTCGTGAAATATGCGCTCCCTCTACATCGCACTATATGCGGTATCTTGCAGTAGCAGCACACGGTGTTTTGAAATGTCTATATATTGCTCATTTTACTATATATCTGTCTGTCTTATCCATCTATCTATCTATCTATCTATCCATCTATCTATCTATCTATCTATCTATCTATCTATCTATCTATCTATCTATCTATCTATCTATCTATCTATCTATCTATCTATCTGTCTATCTATCTATCTATCTATCTATCTATCTATCTATCTATCTATCTCTACAGCCTTTATTTCCCCAATATGCATATGTACACACACTTAATTCTGTAATTTGCATAGGTAAACACCCTTAATTCCCCATATAAGGGCACAATTCCGGCGGAAAAGCTGAACATCAAACACACGGCGAAAACACAAACATTCGTATTATCCCGCAGGGGAAACACATAATGTCAAAACTTAAAATTAAGAAAGGGGGGACTGCTGAGGTAGCCCAAAGCATTCAAATAAATAGGTCTACATGGTCGTGAAATATGCGCTCCGTCATTTTGCTTAATGTCTTTATCTATCTATCTATCCATCTATCTATCTATCTATCTATCTATCTATCTATCTATCTATCTATCTATCTATCTATCTATCTATCTATCTATCTATCCATCTTTCCATCTATCTATCTATCTATCTATCTATCTATCTATCTATCTATCTATCTATCTATCTATCTATCTATCTATCTATCTATCTATCCATCTATCCATCTATCCATCTTTCCATCTATCTATCTATCTATCTATCTATCTATCTATCCATCCATCTATACAGCCCTTATTTCCCCAATATGCATATGTACACACACTTAATTCTGTAATTTGCATAGGTAAACACACTTAATTCCCCATATAAGGGCACAATTCCGGCGGAAAACGTAAGTTTAAGAAAGGGGGGACTGCTGAGGTAGCCCAAAGCGTTCAAATAAATATTCGTTACTTCGGGCAAATAGGTCTACATGGTCGTGAAATATGCACTCCGTCAGTTTGCTTAATGTCTTTATCTATCTATCTATCTATCTATCTATCTATCTATCTATCTATCTATCTATCTATCTATCTATCTATCTATCTATCTATCTATCTATCTATCTATCTATCTATCTATCTATCTATCTATCTATCTATCTATCTATCTATCTATCTATCTATCTATCTATCTATCTATCCATCTATCTATCTATACAGCCCTTATTTCCCCAATATGCATATGTACACACACTTAATTCTGTAATTTGCATAGGTAAACACCCTTAATTCCCCATATAAGGTCACAATTCCGGCAGAAAACGTAAGTTTAAGAAAGGGGGGACTGCTGAGGTAGCCCAAAGCGTTCAAATAAATATTCGTCACTTCGGGCAAATAGGTCTACATGGTCGTGAAATATGCACTCCGTCATTTTGCTTTATGTCTCTATCTATCTATCTATCTATCTATCTATCTATCTATCTATCTATCTATCTATCTATCTATCTATCTATCTATCTATCTATCTATCTATCTATTATATTACTGTAACATTAGACAATAGAAGTAAGGGAACTTGTCACACTTAAGTACAAATAGCTCTGGAGCACTCGTAGATTTTCTTCTTACCTACGAACAAATCCCAGCTAAGAAAACATCGGTGAATACAAAAATATCCTTAAAAACTTCATAAGTGGGACTAAGAACAAAATTTGTTCTTAAGAACGGTTGCTGAATGGGGCCCGTTTGCCTTTTGTACTTTACCTGATTACTGAAATGTTTGTCCATGTTTACTGTAGGTCATCTACAGAGTGTTGGACCCGGCGATCAGGATTGAGGATCCATACAGTCCTAACATCCAGAGTAAGTCCTCATCCTTACGTCTATCTGTGCAACTATTATACCGGACCCCAAACCAGTGAAGTCGGCACGTTGTGTAAATGGTAAATAAAAACAGAATACAATGTTTTGCAAATCCTTTTCAACTTATATTCAATTAAATATACTGCAAATACAACATATTTGATGTTCGAACTGAGAAACTTACTTTTTTTTGTGCAATTTAATGGCATCAACATATTGCTAAAAAGTTGGCAAAGAGGCATTTTTACCACTGTGTTACATGGCCTTTCCTTTTAACAACACTACGTAAACGTTTGGGAACCGAGGAGAGCAATTTTTAAAGGCCAGTCTAGTACCCGCACTCTTTTACTACGAAGCCATGCTGTTGTAACAGGTGGCTTGGCATCGTCTTGCTGAAATAAGCAGGGGCGTCCATCATAACGTTGCTTTGATGGCAACATATGTTGCTCCAAAACCTGTATGTAAAAAACTAAGTAAACCAAAACCTGTGTGTAAAAAACTAAGTAAACGTTTGGGAACCGAGGAGAGCAATTTTTAAAGGCCAGTCTAGTACACGTCCTCTTTTACTACGAAGCCATGCTGTTGTAACAGGTGGCTTGGCATCGTCTTGCTGAAATAAGCAGAGGCGTCCATGATAACGTTGCTTGGATGGCAACATATGTTGCTCCAAAACCTGTATGTAACTTTCAGTATTAATGGTGCCTTCACAGATGTGTAAGTTACCCATGCCTTGGGCACTAATGCACCCCCATACCATCACACATGCTGGCTTTTGAACTTTGCGCCTATAACAATCCGGATGATTCTTCTCCTCGACAGACACACAGTTTCCAAAAACAATTTGAAATGTGGACTCGTCAGACCACAGAACACTGTTCCACTTTGCATCAGTCCATCTTAGATGAGCTCGATGCACATCTGCATTTCTGGGTGTTGTTGATAAATGGCTTTCGCTTTGCTTAGTAGAGTTTTAACTTGCACTTACAGATGTAGCGACCAACTGTAGTTACTGACGGTGGTTTTCTGAAGTGTTCCTGAGCCCATGTGGTGATATCCTTTACACACCGATGTCGCTTTTTGATGCGGTACCGCCCGAGGGATCCAAGGTCTGTAATACCAACGCTTACATGCGGTGATTTCTCCAGATTCTCTGAACCTTTTGATGATATTGCGGACCGTAGATGGTGAAATCCCTAAATTCCTTGTAATAGCTGGTTGAGAAATGTTGTTCTTAAACAATTTGCTCACGCATTTGTTCACAAAGTGGTGACCCTCGCCCCGTCCTTGTTTGTGAACGACCGAGCATTTAATGGAAGCTGCTTTTATACCCAATCATGGCACCCACCTGTTCCCAATTAGCCTGTTCACCTGTGGGATGTTACAAATAAGTGTTTGATGAGCATTCCTCAACCTTCTCAGTCTTTTTTGCCACTCGTGCCAGCTTTTTTGGAAACATATCGCAGGCATTAATTCCAAACGAGCTCATATTTGTAGAAAATAACAAAGTTTACCTGTTGGAACATTAAATATCTTGTATTTGCAGTCTATTCAGTTGAATATAGGTTGAAAAGGAGTAGCAAATCATTGTATTTTGTTTTTATTTACCATTTAAACGTGCTAACTTCACTGGTTTTGGGGGTTTTGTAAAACCTCAATAGAAAGACACAAGTGACTCCTGACTGTAACACACACACACACACACACACACACACACACACACACACACACACACACACACACACACACACAACTGTGCACAGATGGCAATAGCAGCTGTTTGTCTCCCACAAAGATGTGTTGTTCTTGGACACTCGCTCGACAACATGACACTCACATCCTGCGCATGAGCTGTCTCCTTGTCCGATATCTCGCTATTATATGTCCGTATTTTATTTTTTTTTTACAAAACAATCTCAATCTGAAAGTGTATTGCAAAAGTATGCCACAGCTGTAATACGAACAGAGTGTGTTTCTATTGTGTGTCACACATGAACTTGGATTTGTTTTGCTTCTTCCACGCAAAGGATGATTGGCACGAGCCAGACATGAATGTAAGTACATGTTTAATTTACTTAAACACTATAATACAAAAACAGAAAAACAAAGGGCGCGCACAATGGCGGATGACAAACTAGACTATACTCAAAACAAAAACAGCACAATGGCATTACTATATACAAACGAACAAAAGATACTAGCTGTGGCACAAAACCAAACAAAAACGTATGTGGTATAGACCGAATAACAAACAGCGTGGTAAGGCATGAAGGTAGATGAGGAACAGGTAGGTGCGTGGTCATGAGGGTAGGTACAATAAAGTTGCCAGGACGAGGACAGAAAACGAATGGCTTAAATAATGACTATGACAATGATTACTAACAGGTTTGAGGGCGTGACTTGAAGTGAAGTGAAGTGAATTATATTTTATATAGCGCTTTTCTCTAGTGACTCAAAGCGCTTTACATAGTGAAACCCAATATCTAAGTTACATTTAAACCAGTGTGGGTGGCACTGGGAGCAGGTGGGTAAAGTGTCTTGCCCAACGACACAACGGCATTGACTAGGATGGCGGAAGCGGGAATCGAACCTGCAACCCTCAAGACCAGGTGGAAACTAATAGGTTACTGTGGAAACAAAACAAACCAGGAAGGGCAAAAACAGAACTGAATGTCCAAAAAACTAAACAAAACATTACCAAACATGAGAAAAACAAAACATAATCCACATGCGTGACATTGTGCACATATATTCAATAGTTAAGTGAATTATATTTATATAGCGCTTTTCTCTAGTGACTCTAAGCGCTTTTACATAGTAAAACCCAATATCTAAGTTATATTTAAAGCAGTGTGGGTGTCACTGGGAGCAGGTGGGTAAAGTGTCTTGCCCAAGGACACAACGGCAGTGACTAGGATGGCGGAAGCGGGGATCGAACCTGGAACCCTCAAGCTGCTGTCACGACCACTCCTCCTATACCACCCCTATATCATCCACCCGTCCAATGAAGTAGATGGTATGTACCACAAACAACAAAGAGTGGAATATAGAAAGACACAAACAATAGCCATTGTTAGCTACGGTGCTAACATTTCACTTTAACATCGTTTAGCATGTTAGCCGAAGAAAAAAAACGAAAGATCGAACTTACAGGTCCCATGTTTGTAGCTGACCGACTAATAGTTGGCACAGCTTAGGGTTGTACGGTATACCGATTTTGGTATGTACCTGACGGAGATAGATATCTTTTTAAATCCTAGTCATATTTTAAAACAGCTAAGTGTTGGCCATGCGGAGACCTTGAAGGTTGGAATGTAACGAGGAGCCATAACACTCTTCATATCTCAAATGTCCCAGGCTTAGAAGGAGAACAGATATGGGAATTCGCTCTGGAGAAGGAGGGGAGAGGAGGAGGAGGGGAGCGAGTGAGAGAAGGTAATAGGCAAAACTTCGGTAGTATTGTCAGATCAAATAGGGCGATACAAATTGAATGTGTTGTGAAAAGATGGTCTCCCAAAGCTTTGGATTAAAAATATCAAAATGAGCTACTCTGTCTGGGATTCATTCAAAACCAGCTTATGTGTCATCTAACGAACCTGGGGGGTGACCGGCAGAAGATCTGGTCAGAACGCAACATACCGCATTACTGATTAATCATATTCGGTACTATACTGCCTCTAAAAAAGTACCGGTCGATAACCCCACTGCCTCCCCGTCGTGACATTGCTGATTTTACAAGCAGAGGAGCATGTTCGGCAGCGCACAGTCACGGAGTACTTACAAGCAGACACAGTGTGTGGACAGAAAAGAGAGAACGGACGTATTCTGGCTTAAAAACTAGCGATAAAGGTGAAGCTATAACTCTGAAACACCCTCAGGAATAGGTGCTCTAAAACACGGCTAGGTGGCTAGCAGCTAACGTCCAGCTGCAGTCGGCAGTGTTTTAGCTACTTCTAAATCACTAATCCTCGCCTCCACAGTGACAAATAAAGTATGTTTCTTACAAGTATCCTTATCACTGCAGGACGAGGAATAGCTAAACATGCGTCACTACACACCGTAGCTCACCCGCGTCCAAATGTAAACAAACGCCTTGGGTGGATCTACACCTGACATCCACTGTAATGATACCAAGTACAGGATCGTTTCTACTTGATACTAATATTATTAGGTCGATATTTTTTGGCATCACAACATTTTCTTTCATTTAAAAAAAATGTATATTATGTTTTTAAACTCAGGAAATATGTCCCACGACACATGAGGACTTTGAATATGACCAATGTATGATCCTGTAACTACATGGTATCGGATTGATACCTAAATGTGTGGTATCATCCAAAAGTATTTAAAAAAACATTAAGCTCTCACTTTCTTATTTTTTCATATCATGGATCTCACGGACCGTGGTGTGGCAAATTTTGATATCGGTGGTCGCTGTACGGAGACAAAAGAAGTGAAGTGAATTATATTTATATAGCGTTTTTCTCTAGGGACTCAAAGGGCTTTTACATAATGAAACCTAATATCTAAGTTACATTTAAACCAGTGTGGGTGGCACTGGGAGCAGGTGGGTAAAACGTCTTGCCCAAGGACACAACGGCAGTGACTAGGATGGCGGTAACGGGGATCGGACCTGGAACCCTCAAGTTGCTGGCACGGCAACTCTACCAACCGAGCTATGCCGCCCCTGACTGTTTTAGGATGCAAAATGAGTGCCCCCTGGCCTCGTTAAGCAGGTGGCCACTATAGACAAGGTATAAACCCCCGATTTTTATCTGCGGGGGGAATTTTTTGTGGCCGCTATCGGCAAGTGACCACCATAGACAGGTTTGACTGTATTTGCATCATTAAAGCAGCATTTATTTTATATATACTTGAAGACAGACACTCTAAATCGATTTCGCTCTCTATTTTGCTCTCTATTTTGCTCTCTATTTTGCTCTCTATTTTGCTCTCTATTTTGCTCTCTATTTTTCTTATGTTTATTATGTTTATAAACTCAGGAAATATGTCCCTGGACACATGAGGACTTTGAATATGACCAATACTTGATCCTGTAACTACATGGTATCGGATTGATACCTAAATGTGTTGTATCATCCAAAAGTATTTAAGAAAAAAACAAACAAAAAAAAACAATAATCTCTCACTTTCTTGTTTTTTCATATCATAGATCTCACGGACCGTGGTATGGCCAATTTTGATATCGGTGGACGCTGTACGGAGTCAAAAGAAGTGAAGTGAATTATATTTATATAGCGTTTTTCTCGAGGGACTCAAAGGGCTTTTACATAATGAAACCTAATATCTAACTTACATTTAAACCAATCGATTTCGCTCTCTATTTCGCTCTCTATTTTGCTCTCTATTGTGCTCTCTGTTCTGCTCATTTAACAGGCACAACTAGTGTATTTTCTGGCTCAAAGGGCCGATGGGCGGGTCTAGTCAGGTCTATTTTCATACAAATGGCGCATCGGATTATAGGGCGCATTAAAGGAGTCATATAATTATTATTGGTTTCTAAATTTAACAGACTTCCTTGTGGTCTACATAACATGTAATGGTGGTTCTTTGGTCAAAATGTTGCATAGATGATGTTTTACAGATCATTTTCAAGCCGCTTTCTGACAGTCGCTTCCGGATTCGCCGTTTTGTGGGCGGGTCTTATCTACGTGCCTCCACTTCGACTGCGTCTTCTGCCGTCATCCGCGTTGTACTTTTTAGCGCTTCCATATGGAGTCTACTGACGGATATAAGTTTTAACTACACGCTACTTTGAGTTAGAAATGGCAACAGAGGAGGATGCATGTGCATGTACGAGCCAGTCTGCCCCACAACAAGAGGATAAAGAAAAAAAACGTATTAAGTTACAGCTTCGGACTCGTGTAAAGATCTACAATTCTACCATGAATTGATTGACGTGGACCTCGACTTAAATCAGTTGAAAAACTTATTGGGGTGTTACCATTTAGTGGTCAATTGTACGGAATATGTACTGTACGATGCAATCTACTAATAAAAGTTTCAATCAATCAACCAATCAAAACCGAAACTTCTTTCCTCGGCGCATTTATTTCAGTGTTCACAACAACGCACTTTTTACTTCACCCAAAAACTTGTGTGTGTACTAATCTTGCCAGACTTGGTAATAGTTGACGAATATGACTATTCTTTTGGACAAATGAGGCTTGACCACCTTATACTTTTTGAACCTGAACATACAGAAGATGAACATTTGGTTACCATTAATTGATTTACGTGGACGCCGACTTACACAAGGTGAAAAACTTATCCGGGTGTTACCATTTAGTGGTCAATTGTACGGAATATGAACTGTACTTGCAATCTACTAATAAAAGTTTCAATCAATAACATTTATGGAGATATTCCCTGACGTCAGATTTGGGGAAAAGTGTAAAAAATTGAGCAAATTCCGTCCGGCTCGTTTAGAGGAGGTTTGAAGGAAGGCAGGATTATTTTATAAATATCACCCCGATTCTTACGTGGTTTATTTTCACATTTTTGGGACTTATACAGATCCAAAATACACAAAAACAGGCATCAATGGATAAGAAAAGTTGGTTTTGCATAAGAGGTCCCCATTGAAATAGCACAAATTTATGTTAAAAAAAAACATTGTTTCAGTGTGAAATATAAATTGTTTAAATAATTCTTCTTCTTAGTAAGACATTTTGAACATTTCACAGGGAAATCATTGGAACTTCCAGGGTATACTACACATTGTTTTGATAGAATGTGAGAAAACAAGATTTTTTAAAGAGTTTTCAGCTTGTCGCCGACAATGTGGGAACAATTTACCATTTCTTTCGGAATTCAAAGGCAGTCTAAGTGCTCGAGCAGATGATTAACAAGTTGTTTGAATGCCGCACACGTGGTTCCTTCACGCTCCATCGACCCTGACTTCCCCTCACTGGGCCAGAGGGGGTCACTTATATGTGTTATCTGTCATATTCGGACTTACCAACCCCAAAACCAGTGAAGTTGGCACGTTGTGTAAATAGTAAATAAAAACAGACTAAAATGATTTGCAAATCCTTTTCAACCTATATTCAATTGAATAGATTGCAAATACAAGATATTTAATGTTCGAACTGGTAAACTGTTATTTTTTGCAAATATTTGTTGTGGTTTTACAGAGGGAGATGACGGCAAAGACACCAGGGGGCTGTTTTTACTCAATGTATTTATTATATGTATGTATAAGTTATTTAATAAATAATGAAAAATATAATTTTATTAACTACAGCAGGGGTCGGGAACCTTTTTGGCTGAGAGAGCCAAAAAGCCAAATATGTTAAAATGTATTTCCGTAGGAGCCATATAATATTTTTTTTTACACTGCAAAAAACTAAACGTGTGCATTTTTAAGTAAGACCAACATTTCTAGAGTATAATAGGTCTCTTATTCTTTGCAATAACATTGTTATTCTCGAGCTAACTGTGGAGGGGGCGTGGCCTGCGGGCCTGCAGCGAACCGGGGTGTGCGAGGACCGGCCTGGAAATCAGCGACAGGTGCGTAGATGGCCCGCCTGGGCCTTGTTATCTAATCACCTGTCGCTCTGTTAAAAACAGCAGCCAGGAGGAGAGACGGGGTCGGGGCTGGAGCCAGAGTGCGAGCGAGAACGAAAAGAGAAAAAGATAATTGCTGGAAAGCAACGGAGAGACTAATTGAAAAAAATATATATATGTTTTACCCTAAAACAGGCTCTCATGTCGGTGCTTGGTGGTCTGAAGAACCCCCAGGAGGGCAAGCCCCACACTAACCAGTAATAAATAAATAACTTCTTACCATTAACGCAACTTCTTGAACAGGTGCGGTAGAAAACGGATGGAGGGATTCAAAATGCATGAGAATTTTTTATATTTTGAACATTATTTTTAACACTGTGATTACAAGTGGAATCATTCATTACTCATCATGTTAAGCAATGTCAGCTCAGATTTATCCGAGAGCCAGATGCAGTCATCAAAAGGGCCACATCTGGCTCTAGAGCCATAGGTTCCCTACCCCTGAACTAGAGAATAGTGTGTGGCAAAATCCAAGAGTGTGTATGGTGTAAGACTATGTGTAGGAATTAATTGCTGAGTGTTTACCAGAAGTGTTGACTCGAGAGGAGGAACAAGGCGGGAAGGCAGTCCGCGGGGCAGGCAGAAGATCCAGGGTGAGAGAGAGGCGTCAGAGTCCATGTCCATTCGAGGGGTCGAGGATCGAGGGGTGGCAGTCCGAAGTCCAAAAGAGAAGTCGAGGCGCACAGCTCGATCACGCGGGGACGAAGGCGGATTGCTTGGGAGGACAATACAGTGGGGGCAAAAAAGTATTTAGTCAGCCAGCGATTGTGCAAGTTCTCCCACTTAAAATGATGACAGAGGTCTGTAATTTTCATCATAGGTACACTTCAACTGTGAGAGACAGAATGTGAAAAAAAAAATCCAGGAATTCACATTGTAGGAATTTTAAAGAATTTATTTGTAAATTATGCTGGAAAATAAGTGTTTGGTCAACCATTCAAAGGAGGTTTTGGCTCCAAATCTCACGATACATGGCCCCATTCACTCTTTCCTTAACACGGATCAATCGTCCTGTCCCCTTAGCAGAAAAACAGCCCCAAAGCATGATGTTTCCACCCCCATGCTTCACAGTAGGTGTGGTGTTCTTGGGATGCGACTCAGTATTCTTCTTCCTCCAAACACGACAAGTTGAGTTTATACCAAAAAGTTCTATTTTGGTTTCATCTGACCACATGACATGTGGTCAGATGGTTATCGACTTATGGTATAGAAGACTATATTCCGGCGGGGCATGACAGGTTGTGCGGGCTTATGAAGGCATCTCGCTCATCACGGGTACGTGCGCTGATTACAGATTGTCTGCAGGCGCGAGGAGGCAGGCCCACAGCGGAGAGAGAGCAACTGTGGGCGTAGCCCGCGGTGCGCTCGTCAGGATGCAAAGATGAGGGCGTGACAATATTAGCTCATTTGGAATTTGATGCCCGCAACATGTTTAAAAAAAGCTGGCACAAGTGGCAAAAAAGACTGAAAAAGTTGAGATATGCTCATCCAACACTTACTTGGAACATCCCACAGGTGAACAGGCTAATTGGGAACAGGTGGGTGCCATGATTGGGTACAAAAGCAGCTTCCATGAAATGCTCAGTCATTCGAAAACAAGGACGGGGCGAGGTCACCATCTTTTCGACAAATGCCTGAGAAAATTGTTTAAGAACAACATTTCTCAACCATCTATTGCAAGGAATTTAGGGATTTCACCATCTACGGTCCGTAACATCATCAAAAGGTTCAGAGAATCTGGAGAAATCACTGCATGTAAGCGATGATATTACAGACCTTGGATCCCTTGGGTGGTACTGCATGAAAAAGCGACATCAGTGTGTAAAGGATATCACCACGTGGGCTCAGGGACACTGCAGAAGACCACTGACAGCAACTGCAGGTGGCCGCTACATCTGTAAGTGCAAGTTAAAACTCTACTATGCAAGAAAGCCATTTATCAACAACACCCAGAAACGCCGCCGGCTCGGCTGGGCCCGAGCTCATTTAAGACGGACTAATTTAAAGTGGAAAAGTATTCCGTGGTCTGACGAGTCCCCATTTGAAATTGTTTTTATAAGCTGTGGACGTCGTGGAAAAGAACCATCCGGATTTGTTATAGGCGCAAAGTTGAAAAGCCAGCATCTGTGATGGTATGGGGGTGTATTAGTGCCCAAGGCATGGGTAACTTACACATCTGTGAAGGCACCATTAATGCTGGAAGGTACATACAGGCTTTGGAGCAACATATGTTGCCATCTAAGCAACGTTTTCATGGACGCCCCTGCTTATTTCAGCACATTACAACATTAAAGATCAAAGAAAAATACAAGCTTTACCTGATCAAGCAAGAATGGGAAATAATTACACCTGAAAAGTATCAAAAATGTGTCTCCTCAGTTCCCAAACGTTTACTGAGTGTTGTTAAAAGGAAAGGCCATGTAACACAGTGGTAAAAATGCCCCTGTGACAACTTTTTTTTTTTTTTTGTCATTTTTGTAACAGACCAGTTGAAAATCACCAACTTGAGGGTGAACTTCACCAAGCTTCACACCCTGGGAGACAACCTGCTGGACCCCAGGCCTGAAATCAAAGAGAAGTACTACTACGCCATCTACGAGCTGGTGGTACGCGGGAACTGCTTCTGCTACGGCCACGCCTCCGAGTGCGCCCCCATCGACGGCATCAAGGACGACATAGAAGGCATGGTGAGGCGCCGTTCCCGTCCTTCCACCTCCGACAAAAAAAACAAAAAAAACGCGTCAGTTCGTTGACTTGGGTAAGTTTTGCAGGTGCACGGCAGGTGTGTGTGCAAACACAACACCAAGGGTTTGAACTGTGAGCACTGTGAGGACTTCTACAACGACATGCCATGGAGACCTGCTGAGGGCCGCAACACCCATGCCTGCAAAAGTCAGTGCACCCCCACTTTTTACCCACTTTTCCACGGCAGAGATATTACCCATTAATAATCTTACCCTGGATTTTAATGTATTCAACAGTTATATGTAACCTACTCACAGTTTAACTGAACAAACCGTGTCAAATAATATGAAATCATCACAAAAATCACAAAGATTATTATTATTCTTAGGTCAGGTTGATTAGAAAGATAAATAATAATGAAATATACTGCAAAATAATTTAAATTGACATATAATTACACAGTGCTAGAATATACACATTGTAATTGTGAAGTGAAGTGAATTATATTTATATAGCGCTTTTCTCTAGTGACTCAAAGCGCTTTACATAGTGAAACCCAATATCTAAGTTACATTTAAAGCAGTGTGGGTGGCACTGGGAGCAGGTGGGTAAAGTGTCTTGCCCAAGGACACAACGGCAGTGACTAGGATGGCGGAAGCGGGAATCGAACCTGCAACCCTCAAGTTGCTGGCACGGCCACTCTACCAACCGAGCTATGCCAATATATGTTGTTTTTTTTAAATACAATTCCAATAAAATTTAAGTCCATTAATCCAGTGGTCCCCAACCACCGGGCCGCGGCTCGATTGGTACTAGGCCGCAGAATATTTTATTATAAATTTATTTTATTTTATTATTTTTTTTTTTTTTTTAAATCAACATGAAAAAAACACAAGATACACTTACAATTAGTGCACCAACCCAAAAAACTCCCCTTTTTCATGACAAAGAAAAAAAAAAAAAAAAAAAAAAAAAAAATATATATATATATATATATATATATACACATATGTATATATGTATGTATATATGTATATATATATATATATATATATATATATATATATGTCTTGATTGGATTATCCAGAGAATAGTGCTCGATACTGTGGTAGAGCGCAATATGTATGTGTGGGAAAAATCACAAGACTACTTCATCTCTACAGAACTGTTTCATGAGGGGTTCCCTCAATCTCCTGATGAGGGAGATTGAGGGAACCCCTCATTTTTCCCACACATACATATATATATATACATATGTAGACATACATACATACATATATCTTTATATATATATATGTATATATATATGTATATATATATATATATATATATATATATATATATATATGTATATGTATGTATATATATGTATTTATATATATTTTTATTTTATTTTATATATATATTTTTTTTAAATACGCTTTTTAGGCCATATCCGCGCTTACAGTAAATCATACGTCAGCAGCCAAGGGAAGCTTTTGTAACCCGTAACCTGTTTTAAAAAGATTTCTATTAGCATTTTCATACTATAAGATACTACAATGCGAAAATCGGTTTGAAATGAGTAGTGACGCGGGATCATCACCTAAGGGAATAGATAACAAACTGGATTCAGGTATGCAATAAATCAACTGCTTTCTCAAGTAAGAGCAAATACTACATATCAGGAGCAACATTAATTGTGCAATATTGCATATGATATGCCTTCAGAAATGACTGACATGTGTCTTCCTTAGAGTGCAACTGCAACATTAATTGTGCAATATTGCATATGATATGCCTTCAGAAATGACTGACATGTGTCTTCCTTAGAGTGCAACTGCAACATTAATTGTGCAATATTGCATATGATATGCCTTCAGAAATGACTGACATGTGTCTTCCTTAGAGTGCAACTGCAACATTAATTGTGCAATATTGCATATGATATGCCTTCAGAAATGACTGACATGTGTCTTCCTTAGAGTGCAACTGCAACATTAATTGTGCAATATTGCATATGATATGCCTTCAGAAATGACTGACATGTGTCTTCCTTAGAGTGCAACTGCAACATTAATTGTGCAATATTGCATATGATATGCCTTCAGAAATGACTGACATGTTTCTTCCTTAGAGTGCAACGGCAACATTAATTGTGCAATATTGCATATGATATGCCTTCAGAAATGACTGACATGTGTCTTCCTTAGAGTGCAACTGCAACATTAATTGTGCAATATTGCATATGATATGCCTTCAGAAATGACTGACATGTGTCTTCCTTAGAGTGCAACTGCAACATTAATTGTGCAATATTGCATATGATATGCCTTCAGAAATGACTGACATGTGTCTTCCTTAGAGTGCAACTGCAACATTAATTGTGCAATATTGCATATGATATGCCTTCAGAAATGACTGACATGTGTCTTCCTTAGAGTGCAACTGCAACATTAATTGTGCAATATTGCATATGATATGCCTTCAGAAATGACTGACATGTGTCTTCCTTAGAGTGCAACTGCAACATTAATTGTGCAATATTGCATATGATATGCCTTCAGAAATGACTGACATGTGTCTTCCTTAGAGTGCAACTGCAACATTAATTGTGCAATATTGCATATGATATGCCTTCAGAAATGACTGACATGTGTCTTCCTTAGAGTGCAACTGCAACATTAATTGTGCAATATTGCATATGATATGCCTTCAGAAATGACTGACATGTGTCTTCCTTAGAGTGCAACTGCAACATTAATTGTGCAATATTGCATATGATATGCCTTCAGAAATGACTGACATGTGTCTTCCTTAGAGTGCAACTGCAACATTAATTGTGCAATATTGCATATGATATGCCTTCAGAAATGACTGACATGTGTCTTCCTTAGAGTGCAACGGCAACATTAATTGTGCAATATTGCATATGATATGCCTTCAGAAATGACTGACATGTGTCTTCCTTAGAGTGCAACTGCAACATTAATTGTGCAATATTGCATATGATATGCCTTCAGAAATGACTGACATGTGTCTTCCTTAGAGTGCAACTGCAACATTAATTGTGCAATATTGCATATGATATGCCTTCAGAAATGACTGACATGTGTCTTCCTTAGAGTGCAACTGCAACATTAATTGTGCAATATTGCATATGATATGCCTTCAGAAATGACTGACATGTGTCTTCCTTAGAGTGCAACTGCAACATTAATTGTGCAATATTGCATATGATATGCCTTCAGAAATGACTGACATGTGTCTTCCTTAGAGTGCAACTGCAACATTAATTGTGCAATATTGCATATGATATGCCTTCAGAAATGACTGACATGTTTCTTCCTTAGAGTGCAACGGCAACATTAATTGTGCAATATTGCATATGATATGCCTTCAGAAATGACTGACATGTGTCTTCCTTAGAGTGCAACTGCAACATTAATTGTGCAATATTGCATATGATATGCCTTCAGAAATGACTGACATGTGTCTTCCTTAGAGTGCAACTGCAACATTAATTGTGCAATATTGCATATGATATGCCTTCAGAAATGACTGACATGTGTCTTCCTTAGAGTGCAACTGCAACATTAATTGTGCAATATTGCATATGATATGCCTTCAGAAATGACTGACATGTGTCTTCCTTAGAGTGCAACTGCAACATTAATTGTGCAATATTGCATATGATATGCCTTCAGAAATGACTGACATGTGTCTTCCTTAGAGTGCAACTGCAACATTAATTGTGCAATATTGCATATGATATGCCTTCAGAAATGACTGACATGTGTCTTCCTTAGAGTGCAACTGCAACATTAATTGTGCAATATTGCATATGATATGCCTTCAGAAATGACTGACATGTGTCTTCCTTAGAGTGCAACTGCAACATTAATTGTGCAATATTGCATATGATATGCCTTCAGAAATGACTGACATGTGTCTTCCTTAGAGTGCAACTGCAACATTAATTGTGCAATATTGCATATGATATGCCTTCAGAAATGACTGACATGTGTCTTCCTTAGAGTGCAACTGCAACATTAATTGTGCAATATTGCATATGATATGCCTTCAGAAATGACTGACATGTGTCTTCCTTAGAGTGCAACGGCAACATTAATTGTGCAATATTGCATATGATATGCCTTCAGAAATGACTGACATGTGTCTTCCTTAGAGTGCAACTGCAACATTAATTGTGCAATATTGCATACGATATTCCTTCAGAAATGACTGACATGTGTCTTCCTTAGAGTGCAACGGCAACATTAATTGTGCAATATTGCATATGATATGCCTTCAGAAATGACTGACATGTGTCTTCCTTAGAGTGCAACTGCAACATTAATTGTGCAATATTGCATACGATATGCCTTCAGAAATGACTGACATGTGACTTCCTTAGAGTGCAACTGCAACATTAATTGTGCAATATTGCATATGATATGCCTTCAGAAATGACTGACATGTGTCTTCCTTAGAGTGCAACTGCAACATTAATTGTGCAATATTGCATATGATATGCCTTCAGAAATGACTGACATGTGTCTTCCTTAGAGTGCAACTGCAACATTAATTGTGCAATATTGCATATGATATGCCTTCAGAAATGACTGACATGTGTCTTCCTTAGAGTGCAACTGCAACATTAATTGTGCAATATTGCATATGATATGCCTTCAGAAATGACTGACATGTGTCTTCCTTAGAGTGCAACTGCAACATTAATTGTGCAATATTGCATATGATATGCCTTCAGAAATGACTGACATGTTTCTTCCTTAGAGTGCAACTGCAACATTAATTGTGCAATATTGCATATGATATGCCTTCAGAAATGACTGACATGTGTCTTCCTTAGAGTGCAACTGCAACATTAATTGTGCAATATTGCATATGATATGCCTTCAGAAATGACTGACATGTGTCTTCCTTAGAGTGCAACTGCAACATTAATTGTGCAATATTGCATATGATATGCCTTCAGAAATGACTGACATGTTTCTTCCTTAGAGTGCAACGGCAACATTAATTGTGCAATATTGCATATGATATGCCTTCAGAAATGACTGACATGTGTCTTCCTTAGAGTGCAACTGCAACATTAATTGTGCAATATTGCATATGATATGCCTTCAGAAATGACTGACATGTGTCTTCCTTAGAGTGCAACTGCAACAGCCACTCGTCCGTGTGCCACTTTGACACGGCCGTGTATTTGGCCACTGGAAACGTCAGCGGAGGAGTTTGTGACGACTGCCAACACAACACTATGGGGCGCAACTGCCAGACCTGCAAACCTTTTCACTACAAAGACCCCTTCAAAGACATCCGCGACCCCCGAGTCTGCATCGGTGAGTGCGTTCGGTGCATCTGCCGTACAGATGTACAAACTCCTACCCCGCTCCCGCGTATCCAACATACAACTTTGCGTACCTTGCCCAGCTTGCGACTGCGACCCGGACGGTTCCGAGAACGGAGGAATGTGCGACAGCCACACCGAGCCGTCGCTGGGCGCGGTGGCCGGTCAGTGTCGCTGCAAGGCCAATGTGGAAGGACCGCGCTGTGACAAATGCAGGACGGGGTACTTTGGCCTGAGTGCCGACAACCCTCAGGGCTGCCAAGGTGAGTAAAAACAAACCCACATCAATAACAAACTGCTGTAGATTCTACTTCATTTATTTTGCCAACCAGAAGCTGCAGTCCGATTCTGTTGTGATTGTTAAAGGCCTACTGAAAGCCACTACTAGCGACCACGCAGTGGTACCCTTCATCATCGGCTTATTCGAGTGGAAATGACGAGCATTTAGCCAATCCATCCCCAGAACAACTGAACTAGCTTCCAGGGGTGGCCGACATTATATCACGAGTTGTTGTTTCTCTTTAAATATCCTTCTTGAAAATGTCTTTGCAAACATATATCTTCCACCTAATCAACGTTTTGTTCTCCTTCTCTGCAATCCCCGTATGGCTACGGCACAACACTCCCTGCTTAAAGGCCTACTGAAAGCCACTACTAGCGACCACGCAGTCTGATAGTTTATATATCAATGATGAAATATTAACATTGCAACACATGCCAATACGGCCGCTTTAGTTTACTAAATTGCAATTTTAAATTTCCCGCGGAGTTTCTTGTTGAAAACGTCGCAGAATGACGTCTCGGGTTGTAGCGGACATATTAGCCAAGCACCACTCACTGCTAAAAGTCGTCTCTTTTCATCGCATAATTACACAATATTTAGGACATTTGTGTTGCTGAATCTTTTGCAATTTGTCCAATTAATAATGGAGACGTCAAAGAAGAATGCTGTTGGTGGAAAGCGGTGGATTGCAGCTGCCTTTAGCAGTTGTGAAGCTTTAACACAGCGCGTTCAAGCGAACATGTGTCTCTACGTCAACCAGCAAGTTTTTGGATTGGGAAAATTGTGATTTTAAGTCGGCTCTTACCGGAGACTTCAGTGGATAATGCCACCAAATCCTGCAGCTCAAAAAGGCTGCTGTGATCTTGGCGCCCCCATTGGCTGAATTGAGAGACACTGGAGTTCACCGCAGCCGTCCGACTTTCAGGTATGACTTGACAATCTCACTAAAACACTATTAAAGGGGAACATTATCACAATTTCAAAAGGGTTAAAAACAATAAAAATCAGTTCCCAGTGGCTTGTTGTATTTTTTGAAGTTTTTAAAAAAATTTTTACCGGTCCCGGAACATCCCTAAATAAAGCTTTAAAGTGCCTTATTTTTGCTATCTTCGAAACCACTATCCATTTCCCTGTGACGTCATACAGTGCTGCCAATACAAACAACATGGCGGTTACCACAGTAAGATATAGCAACATTAGCTCGGATTCAGACTCGGATTTCAGCGGCTTAAGCGATTCAACAGATTACGCATATATTGAAACAGATGGTTGGAGTATGGAGGCAAATAGCGAAAACGAAATTGAAGAAGAAATTGAAGCTATTGAGCGAATAGCTATTGACGCTATTCGGCCATAGCGTGGGTGTACCTAATGAAGTGGCCCAAAGCATGGCTGCCTTATTAGCATCGCCGGTAAAATGTGCGGACCAAACGATCAGGACTTTCGCATCTTGTGACACTGGAGCAACTTAAATCCGTCGATTGGTAAGTGTTTGTTTCGCATCAAATGTGGGTATCTAGTTTCAAATGTACATACAGCTAGCGTAAATAGCATGTTAGCATCGATTAGCATAGCATGTTAGCATCGATTAGCTGGCAGTCATGCTGCCACCAAATATGTCTGATTAGCACATAAGTCAACAACATCAACAAAACTCACCTTTGTGATTTCGTTGACTTAATGGTTGCAAATGCATCTGCAGGTTATCCATACATCTCTGTGCCATGTCTGTCTTAGCATCGCCGGTCAAATGTGGAGACACTCTGGTACATTCAATGGGGGTCTGGCGGCAGATTTCTTGCCAGTGGTGCAACTTGAATCCCTCCCTGTTAGTGTTGTTACACCCTCCGACAACACACCCACGAGGCATGATGTCTCCAAGGTTCCCAAAAATTGTCGAAAAAACGGAAAATAACAGAGCTGAGACCCGGTGTTTGTAATGTGTTGAAAATGAAAATGGCGGGTGTGTTACCTCGGTGACGTCACGTTCTGACGTCATCGCTAAAAGACAGATAAACAGAAAGGCGTTTAATCTGCCAAAATTCACCCATTTAGAGTTCGGAAATCGGTAAAAAAAATACATGGTCTTTTTTCTGCAACATCAAGGTATATATTGACGCTTGCATAGGTTTGTTGATAATGTTCCCCTTTAAAACAATAAGCAGATAAGAGATCTTCCAGAATTATCCTAGTAAATGTGTCTAATTACATCTGAAACGGTCCCACTGCCGCCGCCTGGAGCCGTCGCCTTTTTTTTTTTTTTTTGTGTTTCACTCTAACTTTTCTCATCCACGAATCTTTCATCCTCGCTCAAATTAATGGGGAAATTTTTTGCTTTCTCGGTCCGAATAGCTCTTGCTGCTGGTGGCCATGATTGTAAACAATGTTCAGATGTGAGGAACTCCACAACCCGTGACGTCACGCGCACATCGTCTGCTACTTCCAGTACAAGCAAGGCTTTTTTATTAGTGACCAAAAGTTGCAAACTTAATCGTCAATTTTCTCTACTAAATCCTTTCAGCGAAAATATGGCAATATCACGAAATGATCAAGTATGACACATAGAATGGACCTGCTATCCCTGTTTAAATAAGAACATCTCATTTCAGTAGGCCTTTAAATCCGATACTTCGATGGTATTTACCTTAAGATCGTGCAAAAGATGTCCGCTGGAAAACAATGGTTCTCTCTATCCATGCATTTTTCTATGAGTTTTGCCAATTTTTGACAATAAATATTACATTTCCAACTAGAGATGTCCGATAATATCGGACTGCCGATATTATCGATATTAAAATGTCGCTGTATAGTGGTTTATGTTGTGGTTTGTGCAGCCCTTTGAGACACTAGTGATTCAGGGCTATATTGATTGAAATCTAGATATCTAGAAGTACAGAGCGCCCTAAACCTTGAAGGCACAGCCCTTGCGTGCCGGCCTAATCACATAATATCCATATTCCATCGGCTTTTCACACACACAAGTGAATGCAAGGAATACTTGGTCAACAGCCATACAGGTCACACTGAGGGTGGCCGTATAAACAACTTTAACACTGTTACAAATATGCACCACACTGTGAACCCACACCAAACAAGAATTACAACCACATTTCGGGAGAACATCCGCACCGTAACACAACATAAACACAACAGAACGAATACCCAGAACCCCTTGCAACACTAACTCTTACAGGAAACCCCCCCCGCTATCCCCTATAAACCCCGCCCACCTCAACCTCCTCATGCTCTCTCAGGGGGAGCATGTCCCCAAATTCCAAGCTGCTGTTTTGAGGCATGTTAAAAAAAAATAATGCACGTTGTATAATATACAATAATAATATACAATATAATATAATATACAATATATACAATAATAAAGGTTGACATTTTTTCTCATAACTTGAGTTAATTTATTTTGGAAAACCTTGTTACATTGTTTAATGCATCCAGCGGGGCATCACAACAAAATTAGGCATAATAATGTGTTAATTCCACGACTGTATGTATCGGTATCGGTTGATATCGGAATGGGTAATTAAGAATTGGAAAATATCAGAATATCGGATATCGGCAAAAAAGCCATTATCGGACAGCTCTAGTGAAAATAAATGAAAATTATATAATGTAGTGCGGCCTGCAGAAAACAAACAAAGTCTGACGCTATTTTTATTTTTTCTTGCCAATCTTATGCTAAAAATCAACCCAATTCCGACACATATTCCCTCGGTGTGCACATAACAAAACATAACAAAACTTCCTCTTCCCCCACCATCCTCGTGAACGGTGTGTTCACAAGGATGGGAACAATGAACATTAATAATAAATGAACAACTAAGTACCAGTAGAGTGGAAAAACAAGTTGACTTTATACGAGAGATGTCCGATAATATCGGACTGACGATAAATGCTTTAAAATGTAATATTGGAAGTTATCCGTTTCAAAAAGTTAAATTTCTGACTTTTTAAAATGCCGCTGTACGAAGTGGTACACGGACGTAGGGAGAAGTACAGAGCAGTTGTGTCTCCCAGTCATACTTGCCAACCCTCACGATTTTCAGAACCCCTCCCGAAAATTTCCCCAGGCAACCATTCTCCGGAATTCCTCCCGATTTCCACCTAGACAACAATATTGGGGGCGTGCCTTAAAGGCACTGCATTTGCGTGCCGGCCCAATCACATAATATCTATGGCTTTTCACACACACAAATGAATGCAAGGCATACTTGCTCAACAACCATACAGGTCACACTGAGGGTGGCCGTATAAACAACTTTAACGCTGTTACAAATATGCGCCACACTGTGAACCCACACCAAACAAGAATGACAAACCATGAATTGATTAACGTGGACAAGTTGAAAAACTTATTGGGGTGTTACCATTTAGTGGTCAATTGTACGGAATATGTACTGAACTGTGCAATCTACTAATAAAAGTAATCAATCAAACGAAACACATTTCGGGAGAACATCCGCACCGTAACACAACATAAACACAACAGAACAAATACCCAGAACCCCTTGCAGCACTAACTCTTACCGGATGCTACAATTTACACCCCCTGTAAACCCCGCCCACTTTAACCTCCTCATGCTCTCTCAGGGAGAGCATGTTCCAAATTCCAAGCTGCTGTTTTGAGACTGGTTACAAAAAATTATGCAAAAAAATTATGGGAGGACTTTTTGGACTGCCCGTTGCCGTGGGATGCCATATTCAAACTAATCTACAAAACTACTATCCATGTGCAAAACCGTTATTTTCAAATTAAAATTCTGTATAACTTCTTACCCACGGGGAAAATGTTAAAACTATGGAATATGACTGAGTCAGATGATTGCCGCTTTTGCTGTCAGGAATCTGAATCCACCCTGCATTTGTTTCGGTATTGTATTATTGTGTCTTCTTTTTGGATTGGTTTGTTTATGAAGCTTGATGTAGTTTCTGTTATTTTAGGAGAGTTTATTGACAAGCATGACTTGGTCAATTTAATTATAGTACTTGGTAAAAGGTTTATTTTTAAGGCCACTTAGTATTACTTTCTTTAAAACATTTATTCAGTATTTTTTAACTTTAGAAAGATACATGATTGACAACGATAATGATGCCAAAAAACATGAAAAAAGATGGGAAATCCTTAAAGGCTTATTGTGAAAATGTAATAATGTTTATAGATATGCAACAACAGCAACATATATGCTATCTGTTGTTGTGTTCCCTGTTTTTGAGTGTACAAAATGAAGGTGTGTGTTGAAGCTGACTTGGACATAATATGGACGATACACAAATGCTGTTTATGAAAATGTAATTTTGTTTATAATTTATATGCAATCTGTTGTTTCCCTCATTTTTGTTGTACATGGATGAGGGTGTGTGTTGCTGAGACATTGTCTGGACTGGACCTGGTTTTAAAAACCTTTTAGACAAGTCTAATTCCATTAACAACCTGGTCTGATGAAGATAAGGTTATTTTTATTTTTATTTTTTATTTTTTAATAAAATAAAATGACTTTTTTTTTGGGATAAAAAAGAAAGTAAAATCATATAAAACAATTGCATAAAAAATAGTAATTAATGATAGTGTTGGTGGACCGGCGACACACACAATCATGTGTGTTTCAGGGACTGTGTCCTTTGCAGACTGTGTTATATATGTTGTGGGAACCAGCATTTTGGTAGCAGAAAGAAACAACCCTTTTTTGTGTGGATGGGGGAGGGAGGGGTTTTGTTTTGGGGGGGGTTGATGCACTGATGGAAAGTGTATCTTGTGTGTTTTTGTGTTGATTTATCCATCCATCCATCCATTTTCTACCGCTTATTCCCTTTCGGGGTCGCGGGGGGGCGCTGGCGCCTATCTCAGCTACAATCGGGCGGAAGGCGGGGTACACCCTGGACAAGTCGCCACCTCATCGCAGGGCCAACACAGATAGACAGACAACATTCACACACTAGGGACCATTTAGTGTTGCCAATCAACCTATCCCCAGGTGCATGTCTTTGGAAGTGGGAGGGGCCTATCCCCAGGTGCATGTCTTTGGAGGTGGGAGGAAGCCGGAGTACCCGGAGGGAACCCACGCAGTCACGGGGAGAACATGCAAACTCCACACAGAAAGATCCCGAGCCTGGATTTGAACCCAGGACTGCAGGAACTTCGTATTGTGAGGCAGACGCACTAACCCCTCTACCACCGTGTTGATTTAATAAAAAAAAATAAAAATAAAATAAAATAAAAATGATGCACTTTGTGACTTCAATAATAAACATGGCAGTGCCATGTTGGCATTTTTTTTTTGCATGAGTTGAGTTTATTTATTTTGGAAAACCTTGTTACAATGTTTAATGCATCCAGCGCGGCATCACAACAAAATTAAGCATAATAATTAAATCTGTCAATCCCCCCCCCCCCCACCCCCTCACTCCAGCTTGCCGCTGCGACCACCGCGGCACGGTGGCGGGCAGCACCCAGTGCGACCCCGTCAGTGGCGACTGCTTCTGCAAGCGTCTGGTCACCGGACGCAGCTGTGACCAATGTCTGGTAAGAAACCTCATTTCATTCCTCTGGTCCCCCCCCCCCCCAACCCCCACTACACCAGGAATAGTGCAGGCAGGAATGTGAGCTCCTGCTTGGGTCTTGGATCTAAGTTTAGTGCAGGGATTTTTTTTAAGCTCGGTGTGCATTACCGCCGGTCTAAAAAAGAAAAAGGATCCCATTATCACAAGCCTTGTTTCCATATGAGTTGGGAAATTGTGTTAGATGTAAATATAAACAGAATACAATGATTTGCAAATCCTTTTCAAGCCATATTCAGTTGAATATGCTACAAAGACAACATATTTGATGTTCAAACTGATAAACATTTTTTTTTTTTTTTAGAATTTGATGCCAGCAACACGTGACAAAGACGTTGGGAAAGGTGGTGATAAATACTGATAAAGTTGAGGAATGCTCATCAAGCACTTATTTGGAACATCCCACAGGTGTGCAGGCTAATTGGGAACAGGTGGGTGCCATGATTGGCTATAAAAACAGCTTCCCAAAAAAATGCTCAGTCTTTCACAAGAAAGGATGGGGCGAGGTACACCCCTTTGTCCACAACTGTGTGAGCAAATAGTCAAACAGTTTAAGAACAACCTTTCTCAAAGTGCAATTGCAAGAAATTTAGGGATTTCAACATCTACGCTCCATAATATCATCAAAAGGTTCAGAGAATCTGGAGAAATCACTCCACGTAAGCGGCATGGCCGGAAACCAAAATTGAATGACCGTGACCTTCCATCCCTCAGACAGCACTGTATCAAAAACCGACATCAATCTCTAAAGGATATCACCACATGGGCTCAGGAACACTTCCAAAAACCACTGTCACTAAATACAGTTCGTCGCTACATCTGTAAGTGCAAGTTAAAGCTCTACTATGCAAAATGTTAGCCATTTATCAACAACATCCAGAAACGCCGCCGGCTTCTCTGGGCCCGAGATCATCTAAGATGGACTGATGCAGAGTGGAAAAGTGTTCTGTGGTCTGACGAGTCCACATTTCAAATTGTTTTTGGAAATATTCGACATTGTGTAAGCAAACCATCCAGACTGTTATCGACGCAAAGTTGAAAAGCCAGCATGTGTGATGGTATGGGGGTGCATTAGTGCCCAAGGCATGGGTAACTTACACATCTGTGAAGGCACCTTTAATGCTGAAAGGTACATACAGGTTTTGGAACAACATATGCTGCCATTTATGTGCCGTCTTTTTCATGGACGCCCCTGCTTATTTCAGCAGGACAATGCCAAGCCACATTCAGCACGTGTTACAACAGCGTGGCTTTGTAATAAAAGAGTGCGGGTACTTTCCTGGCCCGCCTGCAGTCCAGACCTGTCTCCCATGGAAAATGTGTGGCGCATTATGAAGCGTAAAATACGACAGCGGAGACCCCGGACTGTTGAAGGACTGAAGCTCTACATAAAACAAGAATGGGAAAGAATTCCACTTTCAAAGCTTCAACAATTAGTTTCCTCAGTTCCCAAACGTTTATTGAGTGTTGTTAAAAGAAAAGGTGATGTAACACAGTGGTGAACATGCCCTTTCCCAACTACTTTGGCACGTGTTGCAGCCATGAAATTCGAAGTTAATTTTTATTTGAACATCAAATATCTTGTTTTTGTAGCATATTCAACTGAATATGGGTTGAAAAGGATTTACAAATCATTGTATTCTGTTTATATTTACATCTAACACAATTTCCCAACTCATATGGAAACAGGGTTTGTATACCCACATGAGTTAAAGTGTTGCTTCTCCATGATCAAAGTGTCAAATAACAGGAAGCAGACGGTGATGATACACCACCACGCTGTCAATGTTACTTTTTCAGATTACAGGACGGTGTGACTCATGCTCTTCTTGTATAGAGTGACGCGGCTCCATGTTGTCATTATCTGTTTCACTATCTGTCCCAGCCAGAGCACTGGGGGCTGAGCCTGGACGTGAACGGCTGCAGAGGCTGCGAGTGCGACATCGGAGCAGCTCTGGACAACCGGTGAGTGACGCTTACAGTGGCCGTGGGAAAATAAACGGAGCTTGATTGGACGGCAGTTTAGTCTCCGACGGCCCCTTTGAAGTCCAATCCAATCCCCACATTTAAACAACATAAATGTTTCCAAAGTGCTGCACGACAATATTAAAAACAATCTTCAAATTGTATCCTTAGCTCCACCAATGACTGAATCAAAAAAATAAAACCAATATAAAAAAGATATAAAAAGTCTGGGCTTCCCTGCTTAGGTTGCTGCCCCCGCCACCCGACCTCAGCTAAGTGGAAGAAGATGGATGGATTAAAAATGATTTTAAAGGGTAAAACCGATTAAAACAATAAAACACAGGACCACAGAACTCACCAAGTGTTAAAAGCCAAAGAATAAAAGTGGGTCTTAAGACGAGACTTAAAAAACTTCACTGCGGGAGCAGTTCTAACACGGAGGGGCAAAGTGTTCCAGAGCTTAGGGCCCTGGTTTTAAGTCTGGTCTTGGGCGCCCACGAGCTGGAGCTGGCTCTTGGATCTAAGAGCCCGCTCAGAAGTCTCAATTTGGATGAGGTCCGAGCCGTTTGAAGGCCGGGTGTCCCGATCCGATCTTCCATCCATCCATTTCTACCGCTTGTCCCTTTTGGAGTCGCGGTAGACTATCTCAGCTGCATTCGGGCGGTAGGCGGGCCACGCCCCGGACAAGTCGCCACCTCTTCGCAGCCGATCCGGTCTTGATATCTGATATCATTCGTTTTTGAAATGTATTTTACATTCATTTATTTATTTCAGGCAATGACATAAAACAATGATAATTGAAAAAAAAAAAAAAGTACAAAGTTGACAAGAGTGCAAAACGTCATGCATAGCAGTGGTCCCCATCCTTTTTGTAGCTGCGGACCACCGGTCAACGCTTGATAATTTTTCCAGCGGCCTGGCGGGACAAACCTCCCTTTTTGTCATGAAAAGGGGAGTTTTTTGGGGGTTGGTGCACTAATTAGGGTCCTTGGTCCATGGCCCTAACTCCTGTGGAGTCCTTTGCCATGGGCCAAGGACCCTATTGAAACTGGTGTGTTTTATTAGGGTCCTTGGTCCATGGCAAACGACTCCTGTGGACTCCTTTGCCATGGGCCAAGGACCCTATTGAAACTGCTGTGTTTTATTATTATTCCGCACCTCCGCACTGTAATTTGACCCCCTTAACATGCTTCAAAACTCACCAAATTTGACACACACGTCGGTATAGCAAACCTTCCCAACATATTAAGCAACCAATCCCCCAAAATGAAAATTGCGCTCTAGCGCCCCCTAGGAAAAAAATTACAGACAAAACTGCAATGTAACTTCTGTTAGGAATGTCATAGCGACATGAAACAAAAACTCCTATGTAGGTCTGACTTAGACCCAATTTTCATACACTCACTTCTTTCAGCAAAAATCTACAGGAAGTTGGCAAAAAACCCTTCAAAATAGAATTTTTGCAAAAAATGCAATTTTTGCCTCTTTGCGCTGTAATTTGACCCCTTTAAAATGCTTCAAAAGTCACCAAACTTGGCGCACACATAAGGACTGGCGAATATTGCCATCTAATGAAAAAACCAAACCCCAAAACTCAAAATTGCGCTCTAGCGCTATTTTTGAATTAAACACTGAAAAAACTGCTCCTAGGAAGAAAACAGACAAAATTGCTTGTAACTTCCGGTAAGAATGTCGGAGAGACATGAAACAAAAACCTCTATGTAGGTCTCGCTTAGACCTACATTTCATAGATTGACAACCCCCAACAAAAATCAACAGGAAGTTTGCAATCCCCCCTTCAAAACAAAAGTTTTGTAAAAACCGGTCACCTTTCTTCAAACATTATCTCCTCTGAGTGCGTTTGTTGTTTTGGCTTCAAACTCGCACAGGAGAGAGATTGAACCCTTCTGATTAAAAGTATAGAACAGAGTTTTGATAAGTTCTCAAGTTTTGATTTTACGCGCCTTCAAAGAACCCCTGTGCAAAGTCTCCTAAAAAATGTCATTTTTGCCTCTTTGAGCTGTTATTTGACCCCCTTAAACTGCTTCTAAACTCACCAAACTTGACACACACATCAGGTCTGGCAAAAATTGCGAACAGATGAAAAAACCTAACCTCAAAACTCAAAATTGCGCTCTACCGCCCCCCTAGGAATACAACACGGACAAACTGCTCCTAGGAAGAAAACACAGACAAAACTGCTTGTAACTTCCGGTAGGAATGTCAGAGAGACATGAAACAAAAACCTCTATGTAGGTCTCGCTTAGACCTACATTTCATAGATTGACAACCCCCAACAAAAATCAACAAGAAGTTTGCAATCCCCCCTTCAAAACAAAAGTTTCGTAAAAACCGGTCACCTTTCTTCAAACATTATCTCCTCTGAGTGCTTTAGTTGTTTTGGCTTCGCACTCGCACAGGAGAGAGATTGAACCCTTCTGATTAAAAGTATAGAACAGAGTTTTGATAAGTTCTCAGGTTTTGATTTTACGCGCCTTCAAAGAACCCCTGTGCAAAGTCTCCTAAAAAATTTAATTTTTGCCTCTTTGAGCTGTTATTTGACCTCCTTAAAATGTTTCTATACTCACCAAACTTGACACACACATATCTTGCAAAAATTGCGATCCGATGAAAAAAGCTAACCTCAAAACTCAAAATTGCGCTCTACCGCCCCGCTAGGAATACAACACGGACAAACTGCTCCTAGGAAGAAAACACAGACAAAACTGCTTGTAACTTCCGGTAGGAATGTCAGAGAGACATGAAACAAAAAACACTATGTAGGTCTCACTTAGACCTACATTTTAATAATTAACATACTTTAGCAGAAATCAACAGGAAGTTTGATATTTTCACTTCAATACAACAACTGCATTACTTTCACAATGCATTAGATTCTCAAAATAGTGGCTCCAAGGCGTCTTCTAACACTTATCCGGCCGTGGGTCTCGGGGGCAGCAGCCAAAGGCAGACCCGACCAATGCTGCTTGCAGCTTTAATTGTAAGTGTATCTCGTGTTTTTTATGTTGATTTAATAAAAAAAATAAAAATAAAATAAAATTATTTTGCGGCCCGGTACCAATCGAGCCGCGGCCCGGTGGTTGGGGACCACTGATGTATAGTATGTAATGCACGATTGTCCAGTTTTGCCTGAAAGTAAGTGGGAAGAACATCATTTATTTAATCCCACCCCCAGTTCTCTATTCAGTGATTAATCCGCTGATATCGATCCGATATCAACGGGGATATGTTGATTGGCAACACTAAGTGTGTGAATGTGAGTGTGAATGTTGTCTGTCTATCCGTGTTGGCCCTGCAATGAGGTAGAAACTTGTCCAGGGTGTAAACCGCCTTCCGCCCAATTGTAGCTGAGATAGGCGCCAGCACCCCTCACGACCCCAAAAGGGAATAAGTGGTAGGAAAATGGATGGATGGAATGCCGAGCCACAAAAGCATGGCTTCGTATTAAAAGAGTGCGGGTACTTTCCTGGCCCGCCTGCAGTCCAGACCTGTCTCCCATGGAAAATGTGTGGCGCATTATGAAGCGTAAAATAGGACAGCGGAGACTGTTGAACGACTGAAGCTCTACATAAAACAAGAATGAGAAAGAAGAAAGAAGAAGCTTCAACAATTAGTTTCCTCAGTTCCCAAACGTTTATTGAGTGTTGTTAAAATAAAGTGGTGAACATGCCCTTTCCCAACTACTTTGGCACGTGTTGCAGCCATGAAATTCCAAGTTAATTATTATTTGCAAAAAAAAAATTTAAATTTTTGAATTTGAACATCAAATATGTTGTCTTTGTAGCATATTCAACTGAATATGGCTTGAAAAGGATCTACAAATCATTGTATTCTGTTTATATTTACATCTAACACAATTTCCCAACTCATATGGAAACGGGGTTTGTATGTAAACATCTTTAGTAATTAGTAACATGTTATGAATTGTTCAGAGGTGTCACCTAACACTGTGTCGGCCACAGATGCTCCATGGACAGCGGGCAGTGTCGCTGCCGAAGTCACATGACAGGACGCCAGTGCACACAGGTGGAGTCTGGCTATTTCTTCATGTCTCTGGACCACTTTCTGTACGAAGCCGAGTCGGCCAAAATGGGTCAGGTGAGTTTCGTGCGACAAACACGCCACTAAATATACACCACGTTGCCAAAAGTATTTGGCCACCTGCCTTGACTCACATATGGACTTGAAGTGCCATCCCATTCCTAACCTGTAGGGTTCAATATGATTTCGGTCCACATTTTGCAGCTATTACAGCTTCAACTCTTCTGGGAAGGCTGTCCACAAGGTTGCCAAGTGTGTTTATAGGAATTTTGGCTCTCAGTCTCTGTTCTAATTCATCCCGAAAGTGTTCTATCAGGTTTCAGGTCAGGACTCTGTGCAGGCCAGTCAAGTTCATCCACATCAGTCTTTATGGACTCTGTTTTGTGCTCAGTCATGGGTTTTGATGCCTTCAGTGTTCAAACATTGATGACATCTATTAAACAAGACAAGAAGCAAGGAATCAAACAGTGACAGAATTCAAATTTGGCTCAATTGAGGAGAAACGTCTGGGCTGTAACCTTGCACAGTCTCCAGCAAGCTCTCACGAAAGATTGTACGCCTCTTCCTTTTATTTGGACTTTCACTGATTACATGGCAATGGCTGTTTCTAAGGGGCGGGGGTCGTAAACAGCCATCATTTTTGTCACAAAACAGTTAAAAGAAAAGGTTGTAAACAGCCGTTGCCTTCGGTCACAGAACAGTTCAAAATAAATGTATAGCGCTTTTCTACCTTTTTAAAGCACTCAAAGCGCTTTGACACTATTTCCACATTCACCCATTCACACACACATTCACACACTGATGGAGGGAGCTGCCATGCAAGGCGCTAACCTTGACCCGTCAGGAGCAAGGGTGAAGTGTCTTGCTCAAGGACACAACGGACGTGACTAGGGTGGTAGAAGGTGGGGATTGAACCTAGAACCCTCAGGTTGCTGGCACAGCCACTCTACCACCTGTGCCACACCGTCCCCATGTTCCCACAAAAGTTGGGAGCATGGAATTGTCCCAAAATGTTTTGGTATCCTGGAGCATTCATAGTTCCTTTCACTAAAACTAAGGGGCCAAGTCCAACTCCTGTAAAACCACTCCACACCATAATTCCTCCTCCAGCAATTTTCACACTCGACACAATGCAGTCCGAAATGTACCTTTCTCCTGGCAACCTCAAAACTCAGACTCGTCCAGAGGTGACATGCTTTACACCACTGCATTCGGCGCTTTGCATTGGACTTGGCGATTTATGGCTTAGAGGTAGCTGCCCGGCCATGGAACCCCGTTCCACGAAGATCTCTGCGTACTGTACGTGGGCTAATTGGAAGGTCACATGTAGTTTGGAGCTCTGTAGCAACTAAATGTCAGCGACCTCTCTCTCTCTGTCAGTTTACATGGCCTACCACTTGGTGGCTGAGTTGCTGTTGTTCCCAAACTCTTCCATTTTCTTATAATAAAGCCGACAGTTGACTTTGGAATATTTAGGAGCGAGTAAATTTCCCGACTGGATTTGTTGCACTTGTGGATATGTTTTCAAAATTATTCAGGAGAAGGGGTAGAGCATCTAAATATGGGCGTGCTGCAATGCAAGCAACCTTCAAGGTCCATAAAGACATGGATGACAGATTCTGGTGTGGATGAACTTGACTGGCCTGCACAGAGTCCTGACCTGAACACGATAGACTTCGGACTTTATAGTTCCAACACATTTCTCTTAACGCCACTACTAGACGAACCGGCCTATGTAGCCCCACATATGATATACCGTCGGAAAGGTCTTGTTGGCGCTGATTAGCCCATTTTAAATCGGGAACATTTCAAGTTACCATGGCAACGCTATTCACGAACAAACCAAAACACCTTTTGTTTAATGCGAGACAAACAAACCAGCGGACCCCCACATATGTTATACCGTCAGAAAGATCTCGTTTGTGCCGATGGGCGCATTTTAAATTGGGAACATTTCATGTTACCATGGCAACGCTATTCACGAGCAAACCAAAACATCTTTTGTTTAATGCGAGACGAACCAGCCAGTGGACCCCCACATATGTTATACCGCCGGAAAGGTCTTGTTTGCGCCGATGGGCGCATTTTAAATTGGGAACATTTCAAGTTACCATGGCAACGCTATTAGCAAACAAACTAAAACGCCTTTTGTTTAATACGAGATGAACCGGCCAGCGGACCCCCACATATGTTATGCCTTCAGGAAGGTCTTGTTTGCGCCGATAGGCGTATTTTAAATTGGGAACATTTCAAGTTACCATGGCAACGCTATGCACAAACAAACCAAAACACCTTTTGTTTAATGCGAGACGAACAAACCAGCGGACCCCCACATATGTTATACCATCAGAAAGGTCTCATATGCGCCGATGGGCGCATATTAAATTGGGAACATTTCATGTTACCATGGCAACGCTATTCACGAAAAAACTAAAACGCCTTTTGTTTAATACGAGATGAACCGGCCAGCGGACCCCCACATATGTTATACCGTCAGAAAGGTCTTGCTTGCGCCGATGGACGCATTTTAAATTGGGAATATTCCAAGTTACCATGGCAACGCTATTCACAAACAAACCAAAACACCTTTTGTTTAATGCGAGACGAACAAACCAGCGGACCCCCACATATGTTATACCGTCGGAAAGGTCTCATATGTGCCGATGGGCGCATATTAAATTGGGAACATTTCATGTTACCATGGCAACGCTATTCACGAACTAACTAAAACACCTTTTGTTTAATACGAGATGAACCGGCCAACGGACCCCCACATATGTTATACCGTCGGAAAGGTCTTGTTTGTGCCGATGGGCACATTTTAAATTGGGAAGAATTCAAGTTACCATGGCAACGCTATTCGCCAACAAACTAAAACACCTTTTGTTTAATACAAGACGAACCGACCAGTGGACCCCCACATATGTTATACCGTCGGCAGGGTCTCGTTTGTGCTGATGGGTGCATTTTAAATTGGGAATATTTCAAGTTACCATGGCAACGCTATTCGCGAACACACTAAAACACATTTTGTTTAATACGAGACAAACCGGCCAACGGACCCCCACATATGTTATACCGCCGGAAAGGTCTCATTCGCGACGATGGCCGCATTTTAAATCGGGAACATTTCAAGTTACCATGGCAACGCTATTAGCAAAAAAACTAAAACACCTTTTGTTTTATAAGAGACAAACCTGGCCAACGGACCCCCACATATGTTATACCGTCGGAAAGGTCTCGTTTGTGCCGATAGGTGTACTTTAAATTGGGAACATTTCAAGTTACCATGGCAACGCTATTCGCGAACAAACTAAAACACATTTTGTTTAATACGAGACTGTTGCGATCCGTGACTCGGATCTTCACATATTATTGTTTATTTTTCCATCTTTGTTCTCATTCTCCGTTTGATCCGTTTATTTCCCGTTTAGTCCATCACCATGGTTACTTATTAGTTTCAGCTGTTACTCCCGGTTCCTGCACACCTGTTCTCTGCTAATCACCTTCCCTTTATAAGCCAGCCTCTTCTGTTTATTCTTTCTGGGACTCTAGTTTGTTTTCACGCAACGTAACGTCAGGTATGCTTTTCTCGCTAGCTCATTAGCTCAGCCACCTAGTCATCTTTAGCTCACATGCTAATCATCTTTGTTTTTACTTTTTATGCCTTCGTGCCAAGTCTTAGTTCTTTATATTTCCTAGCTTTCACGCTGGCGTCTTTTGTTTCCCTTTTTATTAGCTCCAGTGTTTTTGTTCAGAGCTCACCTTCTGTTAATAAATTTGTTAGATCCTACTTTTGTTGTGTTCTTCGTTTGACGCATCAACGAGGGAATCGAACCCGGTACCACGATGCCGAACCGGCGTTACAGAGACGAACCGGCCAACAGACCCCCACATATGTTATACCGTTGGAAAGGTCTCGTTTCCGCCGATGGGCGCATTTTAAATTGGGACCATTTCAAGTTGCCATGGCAATGCTATTCACGAACAAACCGAAACACCTTTTGTTTAATACGAGACGAACCGACCAGCGGACCCCCACATATGTTATACCGTCAGAAAGGTCTCGCATTTTAAATCGGGAACATTTCAAGTTACCATGGCAACTTGGGCCATATGACAATTCCACGCTGGAAATCACTGAGAGCGACCCGTTCTTTCAAACATGTTTGGAGAAACAGTTCCCATGCCTAAGTGCTTGATTTGATACACCGGGCCCAGTGATTAGGACACCTGATTCTGATTATTTGGATGGGTGGCCAAATACTTTTGGAATGTAGTGTATGTCACGGATGATATTTAAAACTGAACTTACGCATCAGGGGTGCACAGTGGAGACCAGGGAGCACCAGGCGGGCCGCCCGGCAACATGGACAGGAAGCGGGTTCGCTCGGGTACCAGAAGGAGGAACTTTGGAGTTCCTCATCAGCAACGTGGCTTACTCCATGGAATACGACCTACTCATCCGCTACGAATCGCAGGTGTGCACAGGTGACTTCCTGTACCAACACGACGCCCGTGCCTTCTCCTCACGTCCCGGCTTTATTATTCCAGATGCCCAGAGACTGGGAAGAGGTGAGGATAACAATAGTAAGACCAGGGCCCATCCCCACCAGCAGCCCTTGTGGAAACACCATCCCCAATGACGACAAGATGGTCGTCTCCCTGCCGGCTGGAGCAAGGTTTGTGTCACATGTACACCATCCATCCATTATTTACCTTTCTACTCACCGCACACTTTCTACTGAAGCTAATGTCAGTCCAAAACTCAGAACCAGCAGGAACAGTGTGGTTTTTGTCCTGGTGGTGGAACTGTGGACCAGCTCTATACTCTCGGCAGGGTTCTTGAGGGTGCATGGGAGTTTGCCCAACCAGTCTACATGTGCTTTGTGGACTTGGAGAAGGCATTGGACCGTGTCCCTCGGGAAGTCCTGTGGGGAGTGCTCAGAGAGTATGGGGTATCGGACTGTCTTATTGTGGCGGTCCACTCCCTGTATGATCAGTGTCAGAACTTGGTCCGCATTGCCGGCAGTAAGTCGGACACATTTCCAGTGAGGGTTGGACTCCGCCAAGGCTGTCCTTTGTCACCCATTCTGTTCATAACTTTTATGGACAGAATTTCTAGGCGCAGTCAAGGCGTTGAGGGGTTCCGGTTTGGTGACCGCAGGATTAGGTCTCTGCTTTTTGAACATGATGTGGTCCTGATGGCTTCAACTGGCCAGGATCTTCAGCTCTCACTGGATCGGTTCGCAGCCGAGTGTGAAGCGACCGGAATGAGAATCAGCACCTCCAAGTCCGAGTCCATGGTCCTCGCCCGGAAAAGGGTGGAATGCCATCTCCGGGTTGGGGAGGAGACCCTGCCCCAAGTGGAGGAGTTCAAGTACCTAGGAGTCTTGTTCACGAGTGAGGGAAGAGTGGATCGTGAGATCGACAGGCGGATCGGTGCGGCGTCTTCAGTAATGCGGACGTTGTATCGATCCGTTGTGGTAAAGAAGGAGCTGAGCCTGAAGGCAAAGCTCTCAATTTACCGGTCGATCTACGTTCTCATCCTCACCTATGGTCATGAGCTTTGGGTCATGACCGAAAGGATAAGATCACGGGTACAAGCGGCCCAAATGAGTTTCCTGTTTCCTCCCTTAGAGATAGGGTGAGAAGCTCTGCCATCCGGGAGGAACTCAAAGTAAAGCCGCTGCTCCTCCACATGGAGAGGAGCCAGATGAGGTGGTTCGGGCATCTGGTCAGGATGCCACCCGAACGCCTCCCTAGGGAGGTGTTTAGGGCACATCCGACCGAAAGGAGGCCACGGGGAAGACCCAGGACACATTGGGAAGACTATGTCTCTCGGGTGGCTTGGGAATGCCTTGGGATCCCCCCAGGCAGAGCTGTACCAAGTGGCTGGGGAGAGGGAAGTCTGGGCTTCCCTGCTTAGGCTGTTGCCCCCGCGACCCGACCTCGGATAAGCGGAAAAAGATGGAAATGGATGGATACTACAGTAGTTAACCTATTTTAACTTTTGTACTCAACTTTTTTTTACACTTACACCATAATAAGTAACATATTTACACATGTAATAACTTGTTTAACTTGTTTAAACACATGTACTATAGTAGTGATCCTATTTTTACACATGTACTATAGTAGTGATCATATTTTTACACATGTACTATAGTAGTGATCATGTTTTTACACATGTACTATAGTAGTGATCATGTTTTTACACATGTACTATAGTAGTGATCATATTTTTACACATGTACTATAGTAGTGATCATGTTTTTACACATGTACTATAGTAGTGATCATGTTTTTACACATGTACTATAGTAGTGATCATGTTTTTACACATGTACTATAGTAGTGATCATGTTTTTACACATGTACTATAGTAGTGATCATGTTTTTACACATGTACTATAGTAGTGATCATATTTTTACACATGTACTATAGTAGTGATCATGTTTTTACACATGTACTATAGTAGTGATCCTATTTTTACACATGTACTATAGTAGTGATCATATTTTTACACATGTACTATAGTAGTGATCATGTTTTTACACATGTACTATAGTAGTGATCATGTTTTTACACATGTACTATAGTAGTGATCATGTTTTTACACATGTACTATAGTAGTGATCATGTTTTTACACATTTACTGTAATAGTGATCTTATTTTTACACATGTACTATAGTAGTGATCATATTTTTACACATGTACTATAGTAGTGATCATATTTTTACACATGTACTATAGTAGTGATCATGTTTTTACACATGTACTATAGTAGTGATCATGTTTTTACACATGTACTATAGTAGTGATCATATTTTTACACATGTACTATAGTAGTGATCATATTTTTACACATGTACTATAGTAGTGATCATGTTTTTACACATGTACTATAGTAGTGATCATATTTTTACACATGTACTATAGTAGTGATCATATTTTTACACATGTACTATAGTAGTGATCATGTTTTTACACATGTACTATAGTAGTGATCATATTTTTACACATGTACTATAGTAGTGATCATATTTTTACACATGTACTATAGTAGTAATCATGTTTTTACACATTTACTGTAATAGTGATCTTATTTTTACACATGTACTATAGTAGTGATCATATTTTTACACATGTACTATAGTAGTGATCATATTTTTACACATGTACTATAGTAGTGATCATGTTTTTACACATGTACTATAGTAGTGATCATGTTTTTACACATGTACTATAGTAGTGATCATATTTTTACACATGTACTATAGTAGTGATCATATTTTTACACATGTACTATAGTAGTGATCATGTTTTTACACATTTACTGTAATAGTGATCTTATTTTTACACATGTACTATAGTAGTGATCATATTTTTACACATGTACTATAGTAGTGATCATATTTTTACACATGTACTATAGTAGTGATCATGTTTTTACACATGTACTATAGTAGTGATCATGTTTTTACACATGTACTATAGTAGTGATCATATTTTTACACATGTACTATAGTAGTGATCATATTTTTACACATGTACTATAGTAGTGATCATGTTTTTACACATGTACTATAGTAGTGATCATATTTTTACACATGTACTATAGTAGTGATCATATTTTTACACATGTACTATAGTAGTGATCATGTTTTTACACATGTACTATAGTAGTGATCATATTTTTACACATGTACTATAGTAGTGATCATATTTTTACACATGTACTATAGTAGTGATCATGTTTTTCCACATGTACTATAGTAGTGATCATATTTTTACACATGTACTATAGTAGTGATCATATTTTTACACATGTACTATAGTAGTAATCATGTTTTTACACATTTACTGTAATAGTGATCTTATTTTACACATGTACTATAGTAGTGATCATATTTTTACACATGTACTATAGTAGTGATCATATTTTTACACATGTACTATAGTAGTGATCCTATTTTTACACATGTACTATAGTAGTGATCATATTTTTACACATGTACTATAGTAGTGATCATGTTTTTACACATGTACTATAGTAGTGATCATGTTTTTACACATGTACTATAGTAGTGATCATATTTTTACACATGTACTATAGTAGTGATCATGTTTTTACACATGTACTATAGTAGTGATCATGTTTTTACACATTTACTGTAATAGTGATCTTATTTTTACACATGTACTATAGTAGTGATCATATTTTTACACATGTACTATAGTAGTGATCATATTTTTACACATGTACTATAGTAGTGATCATGTTTTTACACATGTACTATAGTAGTGATCATGTTTTTACACATGTACTATAGTAGTGATCATATTTTTACACATGTACTATAGTAGTGATCATATTTTTACACATGTACTATAGTAGTGATCATGTTTTTACACATGTACTATAGTAGTGATCATATTTTTACACATGTACTATAGTAGTGATCATATTTTTACACATGTACTATAGTAGTGATCATGTTTTTACACATGTACTATAGTAGTGATCATATTTTTACACATGTACTATAGTAGTGATCATATTTTTACACATGTACTATAGTAGTAATCATGTTTTTACACATTTACTGTAATAGTGATCTTATTTTTACACATGTACTATAGTAGTGATCATATTTTTACACATGTACTATAGTAGTGATCATATTTTTACACATGTACTATAGTAGTGATCATGTTTTTACACATGTACTATAGTAGTGATCATGTTTTTACACATGTACTATAGTAGTGATCATATTTTTACACATGTACTATAGTAGTGATCATATTTTTACACATGTACTATAGTAGTGATCATATTTTTACACATGTACTATAGTAGTGATCATGTTTTTACACATTTACTGTAATAGTGATCTTATTTTTACACATGTACTATAGTAGTGATCATATTTTTACACATGTACTATAGTAGTGATCATATTTTTACACATGTACTATAGTAGTGATCATGTTTTTACACATGTACTATAGTAGTGATCATGTTTTTACACATGTACTATAGTAGTGATCATATTTTTACACATTTACTATAGTAGTGATCATATTTTTACACATGTACTATAGTAGTGATCATATTTTTACACATGTACTATAGTAGTGATCATATTTTTACACATGTACTATAGTAGTGATCATATTTTTACACATGTACTATAGTAGTGATCATGTTTTTACACATGTACTATAGTAGTGATCATGTTTTTACACATGTACTATAGTAGTGATCATATTTTTACACATGTACTATAGTAGTGATCATATTTTTACACATGTACTATAGTAGTGATCATATTTTTACACATGCACTATAGTAGTGATCATGTTTTTACACATTTACTGTAATAGTGATCTTATTTTTACACATGTACTATAGTAGTGATCATATTTTTACACATGTACTATAGTAGTGATCATATTTTTACACATGTACTATAGTAGTGATCATGTTTTTACACATGTACTATAGTAGTGATCATGTTTTTACACATGTACTATAGTAGTGATCATATTTTTAAACATGTACTATAGTAGTGATCATATTTTTACACATGTACTATAGTAGTGATCATATTTTTACACATGTACTATAGTAGTGATCATGTTTTTACACATGTACTATAGTAGTGATCATGTTTTTACACATGTACTATAGTAGTGATCATATTTTTACACATGTACTATAGTAGTGATCATATTTTTACACATGTACTATAGTAGTGATCATATTTTTACACATGTACTATAGTAGTGATCATATTTTTACACATGTACTATAGTAGTGATCATGTTTTTACACATTTACTGTAATAGTGATCTTATTTTTACACATGTACTATAGTAGTGATCATATTTTTACACATGTACTATAGTAGTGATCATATTTTTACACATGTACTATAGTAGTGATCATATTTTTACACATGTACTATAGTAGTGATCATATTTTTACACATGTACTATAGTAGTGATCATATTTTTACACATGTACTATAGTAGTGATCATGTTTTTACACATTTACTGTAATAGTGATCTTATTTTTACACATGTACTATAGTAGTGATCATATTTTTACACATGTACTATAGTAGTGATCATATTTTTACACATGTACTATAGTAGTGATCATGTTTTTACACATGTACTATAGTAGTGATCATGTTTTTACACATGTACTATAGTAGTGATCATATTTTTACACATGTACTATAGTAGTGATCATATTTTTACACATGTACTATAGTAGTGATCATATTTTTACACATGTACTATAGTAGTGATCATGTTTTTACACATTTACTGTAATAGTGATCTTATTTTTACACATGTACTATAGTAGTGATCATATTTTTACACATTTATTGTAATAGTGATCTTATTTGTACACATGTACTGTAGTAGTGATCACATTTTTACACATGTACTGTGTTAGTTAACTTGTTCAACATGTTTACTGCATTATTTTTACACTTGGTACTGCAGGTAAGAATGTTCCCTAAAGCAGTGGCCCCCAACCACCGGGCCGCAGAATAATTTCTTAATGAATTTTTTGTATAATTTTTTAATTTTTTCATTAAATCAACATAAAAACACAAGATACACTTACAATTAGTGCACCAACCCCAAAAAACTCCCTTTTTCATGACAAAAAAATAAAATAAAAATCCCCCCTCGCCGGGCCGCGGGACAAATTATCAAGCGTTGACCGGTCTGCAGCTACAAAAAGGTTGGGGACCACTGCCCTAAAGCTTTTGCCTGGAGACTACATGTGTGTTTGACCATATTTATCCGTAACACAACTATTGATGGTAAAACTGCAACTAAAAAAAAAATAAAGTTGTGGACTGAGTACTTTCCACTTGTCCTTTCAGGTTCATGGTCCCTCCTCAGCCCGTGTGTCTGGAGACAAGCGTGACCTACACCATCCGCTTGGACTTCAGACGCTATCAGGACGCCAACAACGTCATCAACGGCGCCGCCAACGCCGTCCTCCTGATGGACTCGGTGAGGACCTTCCTCCCCCTCCTGGTCCTCTTCTCTTTGCTGACTCCTCTGGTCTTGGTTCTCCAGATCGCCCTGATGCCTCGCCACTCCTCCTTGGAGATGTTCAACGCCGGGGATCAGGCCTCCGACGCCAGGAAGCAGACGTACGAGCGGTACCGCTGTCACGAGGCGGCCAAGAGCGTGACCCGGCCCTCCATGAGCGACACCTGCGCCAAGCTGATCACCAGCATGTCGGCTGTCATCCACGACGGGGCTTTGCGTGAGTGGAAAAACACTTAAGTGACATGTAGATATTGTACTTTATGGACCCAAATATAATCAGAATCAGAAATACTTTAATAATCCCGAAGAGGAAATTAAGATATTCAACACAATCCCATTCAAGAGCAGACCAACATTACAGGGAGACAGAACAGGATCGCTGACGGGTCTGACAAATTCCGGCGCGCCTTACAGACATCTTACAGTTGTCTGTTCAACATCTTCCCGCTTGAAGCCAAATCACCACCAGACGTGCTATTTTTCTTGGGAATTATTTCTTCATTTGTTAACAGATTCACACCTTCAGTCTAAGCCTGGGCCTCTGGAGAGGGGGTCCAGACTGAGGCCAAGGGGAAAACGATTGGGTTTTTAATTAGGGATTGACTGACTATTAGCCGGTTATCACTGAATATCATCATGAACTTCAAGAGGTAGTCGCCTGATACGGTTTTCACTTCACAGGTGTGCTTGAAGCTCATTGAGAGAATGCCAAGAGTGTGCGAAGCAGTAATCAGAGCGCTATTTTGAAGAAACTAGAACATAAATCATGTTTTCAGTTATTTCACCTTTTTCTGTCACGTACATAAATCCAAATTCATAGTTTTGATGCCTTCATTGACAATCTTGTCAGGTTTAAACACTGATGACATCTATTGAACAAGACAAGAAGTAAGGAATTAAACAGAGACAGAATTCAATTTGGCTCAATTGAGGGGAAACGTCCGGGCTTTACCCTTGCACAGTCTCCGGCAAGCTCTGACGAAAGATTGTACGCTTCTTCCTTTTATTCAGACATTCCCTGATTACACGACAAAGGCTGTTTTCTAAGGGGCAGGGGTAGTAAACAGCCATCGTTTTTGTCACAGAACAGTTCAATGTAAATGGTAATTGGGTTGTACTTTTATAGCACTTTTCTACCTTTTTTTTAAGGAACTCAAAGCGCTTTGACACTATTTCCACATTCACCCTTTCACACACACATTCACACACTGATGGCGGGTGCTGCCATACAAGGCGCTAACCAGGGCCCTTCAGTGACAATCTTGTCAGGTTCAAACACTGATGACATCTATTAAACAAGACAAGAAGCAAGGAATTGAACAGAGACAGAATTCAATTCAGCTCAATTGAGGAGAAACGTCTGAGCTGTACCCTTGCACAGTCTCCACCACGCTCTGACGAAAGATTGTACGCCTCTTCCTGTCATTTGGACTTTCCCTGATTACATGGCAACGGCTGTTTCTAAGGGATGGGGGTCGTAAACAGCCATCGTTTTTGTCACAGAACAGTTGAAAGTAAATGGTAAATGGGTTGTACTTTTATAGCACTTTTCTACCTTTTTTTTAAGGAACTCAAAGCGCTTTGACACTATTACCACATTCACCCTTTCACACACACATTCACACACTGATGGCGGGTGCTGCCATGCAAGGCGCTTACCAGGACCCTTCAGTGACAATCTTGTCAGGTTCAAACACTGATGACATCTATTAAACAAGACAAGAAGCAAGGAATTAAACAGAGACAGAATTCAATTTAGCTCAATTGAGGAGAAACGTCTGAGCTGTACCCTTGCACAGTCTCCATCAGGTTCTGACGAAAGATTGTACGCCTCTTCCTTTGATTTGGACTTTCCCTAATTACATGGCAACGGCTGTTTCTAAGGGACGGGGGTCGTAAACAGCCATCATTTTTGTCACAAATCAGTTAAAAGAAAAGGTCGTAAACAGCCGTAGTATCGAAACGTCGATTTTAGATGATATCGCCCATCCCTGATGGATGTTTGGTGTAAAATGTCAACGTTCCCCGCTCCTGGCTGGGTGTGGTCGACTGATATTGTGGCCTCTCTCCTCTCCAGCCTGCAACTGCCACCCGCAGGGATCCACCAGCTCCATGTGCGAGGTCCGCGGGGGTCAGTGTGACTGCAGACCCAACGTCATCGGTCAGCGCTGCGAACAGTGCGCCTACGGAACCTACGGCTTCGGACCCTCAGGCTGCTTTGGTGAGACGCCTTGGGTGATAGTTAGTCGGCCACACCAATGTCGCACAAGTATTTGTATTTGATGGTAACGCCAACCCTGCTGGCGCCCTCTGCTGGCGCTCCGGTCAATCTCCACGCTTCCAAACTTGCAATTTCAAGCCGCTATCTTGCAGCCTGCGGTTGCAGCCTGGAGGGGTCGGTCACCCGACTGTGTGACAAGTACACGGGGCAGTGCCAGTGTCGCCCCGGGGCGTTCGGCCAGCAGTGCGACGGGTGCCAGGCGGGTCACTGGGGGTTCCCCAACTGCCGACCCTGCCAGTGCAACGGCCACGCCGACGAGTGCGAGCAGAGGAGCGGCGCTTGCATCAACTGCAGGGACAACACCGGCGGGGACAGATGTGACAGGTGACACTTGCATGTGTGGATTTTAAAATATGAATTGAAATAATTATAGAAAATAATGTTTTATGGAGGAGTTGGATGAAGTGGCTGTGGGGAGAGAAGTCTGGGCTTCCCTGCTTAGGCTGCTGCCCCCGTGACCCGGCCTCGGATGTATGCACACAGTATACTTTTTGTTTTTGTGCCTGGTAGACTGTTATTTTACATATAAATCCAGATATAATTAAATAAAATCAATTATATGAGATGGCGACTTGTCCAGGGTTTACACTGTCTTCCTGAGATGGGCTCCAGCACCCCCCGCGACCTCAAAAAAGGGACAAGCGGTAGAAAATGGATGAATGGATGATAATATGATTTGTTTTTGTCTCTGATAATGTGTTATTTTACATATAACTCTAATTAAATTAAATTATATGAGGTGGCGACTTGTCCAGAGTGTTCACCGCCTTCCTTCGAATGCAGCTGAGATAGGCTCCAGCACCCCCCGCGACCCCAAAAAAGGGACAAGCGGTAGAAAATGGATGAATGGATGATAATATGATTTGCTTTTTTCTCTGATAATGTGCTATTTTACATATAAATCTAATTAAATTATATGAGGTGGCGACTTGTCCAGGGTGTACCCCGCCTTCCGTCCAAATGCAGCTGAGATAGGCTCAGCACCCCCGTGACCCCAAAGAAACGGACAAACGGTAGAAAATGGATGAATGGATGATAATATGATTTGTTTTTGTCTCTGATAATGTGTTATTTTACATATAAATCTAATTAAATTATATGAGGTGGCGACTTGTCCAGGGTGTACCCCGCCTTCCGCCCGAATGCAGCTGAGATAGGCTCCAGCCCCCCCACCACCCCAAAAAGGACAAGCCGTAGAAAATGGATGGATGGATGAAAATATCATTTGTTTTTTGTGTGTGGTAATGTGTTATTTTACATATAAATTCAAGTCTGATTAAAAATAAAATCAATCATATGTGGTGGCGACTTGTCCAGGGTGTACACCGCCTTCCGCCCGAATGCAGCTGAGATAGGCTCCAGCCCCCCCGCGACCCTCAAAAGAGACAAGCGGTAGAAAATGGATGGATGGATGAAAATATTATTTGTTTTTTGTGTCTGGTAATGTGTTATTTTACATATAAATTTTAGTCTGATTAAAAATAAAATCAATCATGTGAGGTGGCGACTTGTCCAGGGTGTACACTGCCTTCAGAACCGAATGCAGCTGAGATAGGCTCCAAGTCATACCAAAGACTATAAAAATGGGACTTATTACCTCCATGTTTGGCACTCAGCATCAAGGGTTGGAATCGGGGGTTAAATCACCAAAAATTATTCCCGGGCGTGGCCACCGGTGCTGCTCACTGCTCCCCTCACCTCCTAAGGGGCGATCAAGGGGGATGGGTCAAATGCAGAGGACACATTTCACCACACTTAGTGTGTGTGTGACAATCATTGGTACTTTAACTTAACTTAAAACATGTTTTTGTTCTACTGGAGGGCAAGGCAGGTTTAAATAATGACTCTGATTAGTGCTCAGGCATCAGGTGAGTGGGAGAACACTAATCAGAAGCAGGTGGGAATAATAAGTCAACATGGTAACTAAAACAAACAAGGGTGCACAAAAAACAGGAACCGAAGGAGTCTTAGATTGAAAATAAAAAAATAGAACCCAGACCACAGATCATGACACAGGTAGCATCTTTTTTTCCCACAATGCACTTCTGCCATGACCCGCTCCTGCTGAATTTTCATTGGTTGACGTGTGTGTGATGATTGCTGATATCCGGCTAGTCTCTTACGTGAATGAGATAAATAAGGGCAAGGAAAAACTCACCCCAGTGGGACATCGACCATGATGACTATGAGAAACCTTGGAGAGGACCACATATGGTTCAGTAACAGCTTCTTCACTCAGGCCATAATTGTGCAGCCCTTTGAGACACTTGTAGATTTAGGGCTATATAAATAAATATTGATGGGCTGTTGGAATGAAGACCTTTTTTTTTGTACATTTTGAGAAACTTAAGTCCGAGTCTGAAGTGCCCACGGTCTTTGGTGTAGAACCTGGGCAAGCTTGTAGAGGCCAAAACAACGACTATAGCGTGCATTTGTGCATAATATTGTAATAAGACTGCCTTGTTCCCTGTCGTCTTAGGTGTGCCAACGGTTACTACGGTAACCCCATTTTGGGAGTGGCGACCGGCGGCGGCTGGTGTCGCCCGTGCCCGTGTCCCGGCGGCCCCAGCAGCGGGCGCCACTTTGCCGCTTCCTGTTACCAGGACAACCACAACCAGCAAATTGTCTGCAACTGTAACCATGGATACACAGGTAAACTTATTCAGGAGGAAAATTATCTGACAATTTAACAAGAAAATTCAACTTGTCAAGACTTTCCAAAACAAGACAAAAAAATATACAACAATGAGGGGTATTTTATTTCAACTAAGCAAAATTATCTGCCAATTTAACAAGAAAATTTGGTTTGTCAAGACATTCCATACAAGAAAAAAAAATACAAAAATTACGGCTATTTTATTTGAACTAAGAAAAATTATCTGCCAAAGTCAAGACTTTCCAAAACAAGAAAAAAAATAAGGGGGAATTTTATTTAACTTCTGCAAAATTATCTGCCAATAGAAAGAGAAAATTCGGCTTGTCAAGACTTTCCAAAACAAGAAAAAAAAATACAAAAATGAGGGGTATTTTATTTAAACTAAGAAAAATTATTTGCCAATAGAACAAGAAAATTCGGCTTGTCAAGACTTTCCAAAACAAGAAAAAAAAATACAAAAATGAGGGGTATTTTATTTAAACTAAGAAAAATTATTTGCCAATAGAACAAGAAAATTTGGCTTGTCAAGACTTTCCAAAACAAGAAGACAAAAAATTGGGGTATCTTATTTGAACTAAGCAAAATGATCTGCCAATTGAGCAAGAAAAATCAGCTTCTCAAGACTTTCCAAAACAAGAAAAAAAAAAATACAAAAATGAGGGGTATTTTATTTAAAATAAGAACAATTTTCTGCCAATTGAGCAAGAAAAATCAGCTTCTCAAGACTTTCCAAAACAAGAAAAAAAAAAATACAAAAATGAGGGGTATTTTATTTAAAATAAGAACAATTTTCTGCCAATAGAGCAAGAAAAATCAGCTTGTCAAGACTTTCCAAAACAAGAAAAAAAAAATAAACAAATAAAAAATAGGGGTATTTTATTTGAACTGAACAGAATTATCTGCCAATAGAACAAGAACATTTGGCTTGTCAAAACTTTCCAAAACAAGAAAAAATATATTAAAAAATAGGGGTATTTTATTTGAATTAAGCAAAATTATCTGCCAATAGAACATGAAAATTCGGCTTGTCAATACTTTCCAAAACAAGACAAAAAAATATACAACAATGAGGGGTATTTTATTTCAACTAAGAAAAATTATCTGCCGATAGAACAAGAAAATTCAGCTTGTTGAGACTTTCCAAAACAAGACAAAAAAAAAAATAGGGGTATTTTATTTCAACTAAGCAAAATTATTTGCCAATAGAACATGAAAATTCGGCTTGTCAAGACATTCCAAAACAAGAAAAAGAAATACAAAAATTACGGCTATTTTATTTGAACTAAGAAAAATTATCTGCCAAAGTCAAGACTTTCCAAGAAAAGAAGAAAAAAAAAGGGTAATTTTATTTAACTTCAGCAAAATTATCTGCCAATAGAACATGAAAATTCGGTTTATCAAGACTTTCCAAAACAGGACAAAAAGTTTTAAAATGAGGGGTATTTTATTTCAATTAAGCAAAGTTATTTGCCAATAGAACAAGAAAATTTGGCTTGTCGAGACTTTTCAAAACAAGACAAAAAAATTTAAAAATAGGGGTATTTTATTTCAATTATGCAAAATAAAATTATCTGCCAATAGAACAAGAAAATTCGGCTTGTCAAAACTTTCCAAAACAAGAAAAAGAAATACAAAAATTACGGCTATTTTATTTGAACTAAGAAAAATTATCTGCCAAAGTCAAGACTTTCCAAAACAAGAAAAAAAAAAAAAAAGGGTAATTTTATTTAACTTCTGCAAAACTATCTGCCAGTCGAAAAGAAATTCAGCTTGTCAAGACTTTCCAAAACAAGAAAAAAAAAAAAAAAAAAATAGGGGTATTTTATTTAAACTAAGAAAAATTATTTGCCAATAGAACAAGAAAATTTGGCTTGTCAAGACTTTTCAAAACAAGACAAAACATTTTAAAATGAGGGGTATTTTTTTTTAATTAAGCAAAATTATCTGCCAATAGAACAAGAAAATTCGGCTTGTCAAGACGTTCCAAAACAAGACAAAAAAAAAAAAATTGGGGTATTTTATTTCAATTATGCAAAATAAAATTATCTGCCAATAGAACAAGAAAATTAAGCTTGTTGAGACTTTCCAAAACAAGAAAAAAAAAATAGGGGTATTTTATTTGAACTAAGCAAAATTATCTGCCAATAGAACATGAAAATTCGGCTTGTCAAGACTTTCCAAAACAGGACAAAAAAATTAAAAAATGAGGGGTATTTTATTTGAATTAAGCAAAATTATCTGCCAATAGAAGAAGAACATTCATCTTGTCAAAGCTTTCCAAAACAAGAAAAAAAAAATTTGTGGTATTTTATTTGACTTAAGCAAAATTATCTGCCAATAGAACAAGAAAATTCGGCTTGGCAAGACTTTCCAAAACAAGAAAAAAAAAAAAAATAGGGGTATTTTATTTCAATTATGCACAATTATCTGCCAATAGAACATGAAAATTCGGCTTGTTGAGACTTTCCAAAACAAGAAAAAAAAAAGGTTAGTTTTATTGAACTTAAGCAAAATTATCTGCCAATAGCACGACAAAAATTCTGCTTGTCGAGAATTTCCAAAACAAGAAAAAAAATACAATACTGAGGGGTATTTTATTTGAACTAAGCAAAATTATCTGCCAATGGAACACGGAAATGTGGCTTGTCGGGACTTTCCAAAACAAGAAGAAAAAAAAAAGAAAGGGTAATTCAATTTAACTTAAGCAAAATTATCTGCCAGTAGAAGAAGACAATTTGACTTGTCAAGACTTTCCAAAACAAGAAAAAAAAATAGGGGTATTTTATTTGAACTAAGCAAAATTATCTGCCAATAGAACATGAAAATTCAGCTTGTCAAGACTTTCCAAAACAAGAATAAAATATACAAAAGTGAGGGGTATTTTATTTTAATTAAGCAAAATTATCTGCCAATAGAACATGAAAATTCAGCTTGTCAAGACTTTCCAAAACAAGAATAAAATATACAAAAGTGAGGGGTATTTTATTTTAATTAAGCAAAATTATCTGCCAATAGAACAAGAAAATTCGGCTTGTCAAGACTTTCCAAAACAAGAAAAAAATATATACAAAAATGAGGGGTATTTTATTTCAATTAAGCAAAATTATCTGCCAATGGAACAAGAAAATTCGGATTGTCAATACTTTCCAAAACAAGACAAAAAAAAAAAAGGGAATTTTATTTAACTTAAGCAAAATGATCTGCCAATACATCAAGAACATTCCGCTTGTCAAGACTTTCCAAGACAAGAAAAAAAAAATTGGGTTATTTTATTTCAACTAAGCAAAATTATCTGCCAATAGAACGAGAAAATTCGACTTGTCAAGACTTTCCAGGACGAGAAAAAAAAAAAAAATACAAAAATGAGGGTTATTTTATTTGAACTAAGCAAAATTACCTGCCAATAGAACAAGAAAATTTGGCTTGTCAAGACTTTCAAATACAAGTAAAATTAGCTAACCTCAGTGAACCGAATATTACAACAGTAGTATTGATATTTTTGTTAATTTTGACATTCTTTTGTTAGAAAACAACAAATTTAGGGCAAAATAACACAACACAATGCTAAAGTATGGATGTTGTTTTCAGAGGGTTTTAATTTGGTTATATTGTATTGGTTTTAATGTTTTTAACCTCTAAAGGCCTTAGTGGCCAGCACCTTTTAGCTCTTATTTCCAAAATTGTGTACACTACTGAATTGGGGTCTAATGGCCACTTTTGTGGACACTTATACTCTTCTGACACCACCAGATGGCAGTATAACACACAATGGAATTTGAAGAGAAAAAAAAGTGTAAAAATAAAAATGTGTATGTCACTACACACGAAGTACACGTTTGTGTACTTATGGACTAAGTACACTACAAAAAAGTCAGTGTTCGAAAACAAGAAAAAAAAATACAAAAATGAAGGGTATTTTATTTGAACTAAGCAAAAGGATCTGCTAATAGATCAAGAAAATTTGGCTTGTCAAGACTTTCCAAAACAAGTTAAATTAGCTAACCTTAATGGACCCAATATTACTACAGTAGTATTGATATTTTTGTTAATTTAGACATTCTTTTTTTAGAAAACGACAAATTTAGGGCAAAATAACACAACACAATGCTAAAGTATGGATGTTGTTTTCAGAGGGTTTTAATTTGGTTATATTGTATTGGTTTTAATGTTTTTAACCTCTAAAGGCCTTAGTGGCCAGCACATTTTAGCTCTTATTTCCAAAATTGTGTACACTACTGAATTGGGGTCTAATGGCCACTTATGTGGACACTTATACTCTTCTGACACCACCAATGGCAGTATAACACACAATGGAATTTGAAAAAAAAAAAAAGTGTAAAAATAAAAATGTGTATGTCACTACACATGAAGTACACGTTTGTGTACTTATGGACTAAGTACATTACAAAAAAGTCAGTGTTCAAAAACAAGAAAAAAAAATACAAAAATGAAGGGTATTTCATTTGAACTAAGCAAAAGGATCTGCTAATAGATCAAGAAAATGTGGCTTGTCAAGACTTTCCAAAACAAGTTAAACTAGCTAACATAAATGGACCCAAAAAATAGCTTAAAATAAGTATATTCTCACTAATAACAAGTGCACTGTTCTTTGTAGAAAAAACAAATATGAGACCTTTTTGCTCAATATGTTGAAAAATATTCGTAAAATAAGTCAATGCTAGTGCCATTATCTCGACATCATGATATGCGCTCGGCATTACATTTCTTGAAACCAGCAAACTTATGCTAAAAACTGATTTATTTTTCTTAATGGAAAGGTAACCGCTTGTTACTCTCGGGGTCTCTTAGCCGCTCAGGCAAATCATACGGTCTAAAAATGCATTTTTCCATCGACAACATGACATCATTGCGCCAAGTGCGTGCTCTTTCAGTCAATTAGTGCGCATATACAGGACTGTCTCAGAAAATTAGAATATTGTGATAAAGTCCTCTATTTTCCGTAATGCAACTAAAAACATGGACATCTCATACATTCTGGATTCATTAAACATCAACTGAACTATTGCAAGCCTTTTATTATTTTAATATTGCTGATTATGGCATACAGCTTAAGAAAACTCAAAAATCCTATCTCAAAAAATTTGAATATTTCCTCAGACCAAGTTAAAAAAAAATATTTATAACAGCAAAACAAAATCAAACATTTGAAAATGTCAATTAATGCACTATTTGGTTAGGAATCATTTTGCATGGATTACTGCACGGAGGCAATCGGCCTGTGGCATTGCTGAGGTGTTATGGATGCCCAGGATGCTTCAAAAGCGGCCTTTAGCTCATTTGCATTATTGGGTCTGGTGTCTTTCAGCTTCTTCTTCACAATACCCCACAAATTCTCTATAGGGTTCAGGTCAGGGGAGTCGGCAGGCCAATGGAGGACAGTAATGCCATGGTCAGTACACCAGTTACTGCTGGTTTTGGCACTTTGGACAGGTGCCGGATCATGCTGGAAAATTAAATAATCATCTCCAGGAAACTCATTTGGGCCGCTTGTACCCGTGATCTTATCCTTTCGGTCATGACCCAAAGCTCATGACCATAGGTGAGGATGGGAACATAGATCGACCGGTAAATTGAGAGCTTTGCCTTCCGGCTCAGCTCCTTCTTCACCACAACGGATCGATACAACGTCCGCATTACTGAAGACGCCGCACCGATCCACCTGTCAATCTCACGATCCACTCTTCCCTCACTGGTGAACAAGACTCCTAGGTACTTGAACTCCTCCACTTGGGGCAGGGTCTCCTCCCCAACCCGGAGATGGCACTCCACCCTTTTCCGGGGCGAGAACCATGGACTCGGACAAAAAACAAAAACCAGGAAGTGCAAAAGGTGACTGAATGTCCAAAATCAAAATGACAAAACCAAACATGGTCCATAGGTGTGACAGCAACAAGCTGTAATATCTTACTGAGATCATTTAGGACCAAAACCCTTAAAACAAGTGAAAGACTCTAACATAAAATCTGCTTATTGAGACGAGTGATCTTATCAGATAGAAAATAAGCAAATATCACCCTTATTTGAGATATCTAATCTTACTTAGATTTCAGTTTTTGCAGATATACCAAATCCTCATGGAATAAAGAAATGAAAGGACGATGATGAACAGCCTCAGAATAGTAACCTGCATTCCCCCCCCCTTCTATTACTGGTGCAGGGATTGTTAAACGCTCCAGGCTGACCCTTTGTAAGCGTGAGTAGTCGCTGAGTGGATCACCACTTCACCGTCCGTCACCCGACCGGTTCTACCAAAGCACGCATGGCAAACAATGCTTCTCTATTAAGCACTTTCTAGTATCACCTACAGGGTCTTTAAGGCAGTGGTCCCCAACTCTAGGGTGTGTTTCTTTGCGAGGAGATGGTCCCTGATGGTATTCAGTTCACCTGAATAGACCTCACCGGGAAGGCTGAGGAGTGGGATCCCACGATAGTTGGGGCACACCCTCCGGTTTCCCTTCTTAAACTGGTACAAAACAGAAAACTGACGGAACAAGGTCGCTGATCGCACCGGAAGCTAAGGCTACAGTAGTGATGGGTTGATGAGGCGTCATGTAGCGTTTCGACACATTGCAAAACTGTATCGATACTGTATCACTAAATACTGACATCTGCTGGACATTAGAAATCCCTACAGGCAACCTATGGACCGACTCAACTGACACTGATTTGATGACCTAGTACAGGCGGAGGGAACCTGTGGCTCTTTTGATGACCGCATCTGGCTCTCGGATAAATCTGAGCTGACGTTGCTTAACACGATAAGTAATGAATAATTCCACTTGTAATCACAGTGTTAAAAGTAACGTTCAAAATATAAATTATTGTCAAGCATTTTTAACCCATCCATCCGTTTCCTACCGCACCTGTTCAAGAAGTTGCGTCAATGGTAAGAAGTTATTTACTAATTATTAGTTAGTGTGGGGCTTGCCCTCCTGGGGGTTCTTCAGACCCCCAAGCACCGATATGGGAGCCTGTTTCAGGGTTACGATATTGTTTTATTTTTCAATAAATCTCTCAGTTGTTTTCCAGCAATTGTATTTCCAGCCCCAACCCTATCTCTCCTCCTGGCTGCTGCTTATAACAGAGCGACAGGTGATTAGATAACAAGGCCCAGGTGGGCCTTCTAAGCACCTGTCGCTGCAGGCCCGCAGGCCACGCCCCCTCCACAGTTAGCTTCAGAATAACAATGTTATTACAAAGAATAAGAGACCTATTATACTGTTGGTTTTACTTAAAAATGCACGCGTTTAGTTGTGTTAAGTGTTAAAAAAATATTATATGGCTCTTACGGAAATATATTTCCAAATATTTGGCTGTTTGGCTCTCTCAGCCAAAAAGGTTCCCGACCCCTGTGTTAGTATATACAATAAGTCATTGTATTTCATTTAGGATTATTTCATATCTTCATTTAAAATAAAAACATTTTTTTATCTTTTTTTAGATACAGTCAATAAATAATGTGAACATGTATCATAACATGGAAATCTAAGAGAACGTGTTGTGAATGAGACTGGGATTTTAATTTTAATTTTTTTCATGCGGTCTGAATACGCACTGTTGATTGATTGATTGAAACTTTTATTAGCGGATTGCACAGTACAGTACATATTCCGTACAATTGACCACTAAATGGTAACACCCCAATAAGTTTTTCAACTTGTTTAAGTCGGGGTCCACATTAATCAATTCATGGTAAAAATGTAATGAGTGATCCATCGAGCTGGATTTGAACCAGAGCCCTAAGGAACTCAGCATGAGCATCTACCACATCTCCACTCTACCAACTGAACTACCGAAATGGTTCAACGTAAAAACACATACCGTTACCGACCCAATAACACAGGGGTCGGGAACCTTTTTGGCTGAGAGAGCCAAACAGCCAAATATTCTGAAATATATTTCCGTAAGAGCCATGTAATATTTTTTTTAACACTTAACACAACTAAACGAGTGCATTTTTAAGTAAAACCAACATTTCTAGAGTATAATAGGTCTCTTATTCTTTGTAATAACATTGTTATTCTGAAGCTAACTGTGGAGGGGGCGTGGCCTGCGGGCCTGCAGCAAAGCAGGACGTTGCCAGGACCGGCCTCGAAATCAGCGACAGGTGCGTAGACGGCCCACCTGGGCCTTGTTATCTAATCACCTGTCGGTCTGTTATAAGCAGCAGCCAGGAGGAGAGACAGGGTTGGGGCTGGAGCCAGAGCGCGAGTGAGGACGAAAGAGAAAAAGACAATTGCTGGAAAGCAACTGAGTGAAAAATAAAATAAAAAAATATTGTAACCCTGAAACAGGCTCTCATGTCGGTGCTTGGGGGTCTGAAGAACCCCCAGGAGGGCAAGCCCCACACTAACCACTAATTAATAAATAACTTCTTACCATTGACGCAACTTCTTGAACAGGTGCGGCAGAAAAAAGGATGGACGGATTAAAAATGCTTGACAATAATTTATATTTTGAACGTTATTTTTAACACTGTGATTACAAGTGGAATTATTCATTATTTATTGTGTTAAGCAACGTCAGCTCAGATTTATCCGAGAGCCAGATGCAGTCATCAAAAGAGCCACATCTGGCTCTAGAGCCATAGGTTCCCTACCCCTGGACTAACAGATCGAGTAGAAACTTTGAGAGAACAGGTTGAAACGACAAGAAAAATGAACACAAATGCCTTTTTTTCCCAACATATGATCAAAATATTCCTACACAGCAGAAATGATCTCCGACGACGATAAATGACAAATGACCTAAGACAGAAGTGCGGCGATTCTATTGGCAGCAGCATCTCGTTGACAGATGCACTTTCTTATAAACACAGTTCGCGTATCGGTCACATGACCGAAACAGCTCATAATCGGTCATGTGACTTTCGAAAAGCGGTAAGCGCACCGACACAGGGTTTTGCTCTATGAGCTCGACGCATCGGTGTTGCCGGACCCATCACTAGGCTACAACTTAGCACAGACTAAAGATCGCAAGCAGGGGTTCTGCTTTGGAGGCTGCAGAACCTCTTTCTAAAGTCCAGCGGTGAAAACAGTCCTTGGTGGGGGTGGGAGGAGTCGTTGCAGATTTTCTGAGCCCTGGTCAGGCAGCTGCTTTTTGCGATTTCCTACATAGGAGGAAGAGGAGTCCTGATGATCTTTTCCGACGTCCTCACCACTCTCAGGAGAGACTTCCAGTCCGAGGCATTGCAGGCTCCAGTCCAGACAGAGATGCTGTAGAATAGGGGGAGGGAGCTGTGCTCTTTTCATCCGACGCAAAAAGTGCATGCGCTGCTGAGCTCTTTTTACAAGAACAACTAACAGAACATAACTAAACAAAACACGATCCGGACCACGGATCATTACACACGGACTGGGGACCACTGCTTTAAGGATCTGCAGACCACTTTCTGAGCATTTGCACAACATGTCTGTCGTTGTACCCCACTGAGATCCATTGGATGGTTCAGACCTGGGCAAATTAAGACCCGGGGGCCACATGCGGCCCGTTAAGCTTTTCAATCTGGCCCGCCGGACATTCCCAAATATTTTTTTTTAGATCTTTAAGATGGAAAGTGTAGCTGCCATTATAACGTGAAGTGATGTTTTCTAATGACCGCAAGTCTTGAACTATGCTAAGTATTTCAATGGTTGGAATTTGCACTTTTGATACTTTTCGGTACTTTTCAATACTTTTCTAAATAAAGTAGACCAGAAAAATTGCGTTATTGGCTTTATTTTAACAAAAAATCTTAGGGTGTGGCGGACCGGTACTTTTCAGAGGCGGTATGGTACCGAATATGATTCATTAGTATCGCGGTACTATAAAAATACCCGTGTACCATACAACCCTACTAGTTACTATGGTAATCTACGTCACAGCAGGTCAGACGAGGCACTAAGTAGTGTGGGCGGGGAGCGTTTCCACAGAGTGTTTCCAGAAATGTGGGTGCCAGAGACAGACGTGGAAGGAGAGATTTACAACAAAGTTCTAAAGCTTTGTGATACATCCGATATATCAGATTGTAGATGTTTTTTTTATTTTTTACCCTTCATGTTTATATTTCTCTTTGTTGTTGCATTTTTGTTGCATTTGGCTTGATTGTGAAATATTCTCTTTATATATATATATATATATATATATATATATATATATATATATAAAGAGAACATATATATAATAAATATCAATTGACATATTTCACAATCAATATATATATATATATATATATATATATATATATATACAAGAAACAATAGAAAGGTGTGTGTCAAAAATCCAAGAGTGTGTATGGTGTAAGACTATGTGAAGTATTTAATTGGAGCGTTTTACCACAAGTGTTGGAGACGGGGTGCTGTCAGACAAGGGCAAGGCAGGCAGGGTTGTTCAGGGGCGGAAGCGGGGTCGATAGGCAGGAGCAAGTCGTCGTAGTCCGGGGGCGAGCGAGGAGTCGAGAAACGAAGGAGGCAGTCAGAGAAAGACGGAGATCCGGGGAAAAGTGAGACGCACAGCTCACTTTACAGGCGATGGAGGGTACTGCTGGGACACAGGAGAAGACAAGGGACAATTCAAGCCACGGAGAGGAAACAAGAATAGCGCATCAAGCAGTCGCTTACGGAACATCATGAAAAACTAAGTTCCCGCGCCGATCCTTGGGGTCCAATGGTCCCTTTATTCAGCTCTCCCTCATCAGTCACAGGTGTGCAGATTGACTGATGGTGTGCAGGCTTGTAGCTGCGTGGTCGTGCTGCGCTCAGCGTGAGCGGGGGCGTGTCCGAGCGCGCTGGTCCCGCAGAGGAGGGAGACGCAGACTGCGCGTGCGCCGTGACTTTGAGAGGGGCTGTGACATTCATGTGTTCTCAATATTCAGGGTTTTATCGTTCATGGAAAAAAATGAAATTCCATTCCGTTTTTAAAGCGGTCTGTCATAGCATTTTTAGCATTCAATCAGACTTTATTGTGAGGTTTTGTATTAGTTTTCCTAAAAATAGATATACCCGCCCTCAGACACATTTTTTTTCCTCTAAATTTGGCCCCCCGAGTCAAAATAATTGCCCAGGCCTGGGATGGTTGATAAAATAAAAATAAAAGTAATTTGCCATGTTTTCCACTCTGGAGAGCAAATTTTCTATTGAAATGTATTAGTAAAAATCCAGTGGGATACATCGTAGTTGTCTATAATACAAAGTGAACCGATATGTAAGCATTTTCTGTTCAATGACCCAGAATCATTTGGCCGTAAGTCTGGGTCAGCGACTGTTTGAAGAACTCTGTTCATCTTCTTTTTTTTTTTTGTTGGACTTGCTACTTTCTAGTCCTCTGTCCAACTTCTCTCCTTCCGCCTCTAATCCTCCTTGTACTTTGAGCAGCTCTTTCATCTTTCCCCACCTTCTCCGATTTCCTCCTGTACTCCTGTGCGGCCAAATATGACAAGTATTTGGCAAATAAGTCCACGCTCAAACACAACGTGGCACAGTGGGGGGTTCCTTTCAGAGTCTCTTTATGGAGGGTCAAAATGTACATTTAAACAATTGCCAGAGTGTGAATTTGTTTTATTATTTGCATCATTTTTAAGGTTGTTTTTTGTTCATAATAAACAAATGCCAAGAGTTGGTTAGAATAGACTGCAAGGACAAGATATGTAATGTTCCAACTGGTAAAAGTTGTTATTTTTTGCCAAGATTAGCTCATTTTGAATTTGATGCAAAAAAAAAAGCTGGTACAAGTGGCAAAAAGGACTGAGGAATGCTCATCCAACACTTATTTTGAACACCCCACAGGTGAACGGGCTGATTGGGAAAAGGTGGGTGCCATAATTGGCGTGAAATGCTCAGTCGTTCACAAACAAGGACGGGGCGAGGTTCACCATTTTGTCAACGAATGTGTGAGCAAATTGTTTTAGAACAACATTTCTAAACCAGCTATTGCAAGGAATTTAGGGATTTTACCATCTATAGTCTGTAATATCATCAAAAGGTTCAAAGAATCTGGAGAAATCACTGAACGTAAGCGATGATATTACGAACCTTCGATCCCTCAGCATCAAAAAGCGACATCCGTGTGTAAAGGATATCACCACGTGGGCTCAGGAACACTTCAGAAAAAACACTGTGAGTAACTACAGTTGGTTGCTACATCTGTAAGTGCAAGTTAAAACTCTACAAAGCAAAGAGAAAGCTATTTATCAACAACACCCAGAAACGATGCCGGCTTCGCTAAGCCCGAGCGAGCTCATCTAAGATGGACTGATGCAAAGTGGAAAAGTGTTTTGTCCGATAAATCCACATTTCAAATTGATTTTGGAAGAAACTGTGGACGTCATGTCTTTCGGAACAGAGTGGAAAAGAACCATCTGGATTTTTCTAGGCGCAAAGTTGAAAAGCCAGCACCTGTGATTTGGAATTTGATTCCTGCAACATGTTTCAAAAAGGACTGAGAAAGTTGAGGAATGCTCATCCAACACTTATTTTGAACATCCCACAGGTGAACGGGCTAATTGGCAAGAGGTGGGTGCCATAATTGGCGTGAAATGCTCGGTCGTTCACAAACAAGGACGGGGCGAGGTTCACCATTTTGTCAACGAATGTGTGAGCAAATTGTTTAAGAACAGCATTTCTAAACCAGCTATTGCAAGGAATTTAGGAATTTCACCAGCTACGGTCCGTAATATCATCAAAAGGTTCAGAGAATCTGGAGGAATCACTGCACGTAAACGATGATATTACGGACCTTCGATCCCTCAGCATCAAAAAGCGACATCAGTGGGTAAAGGATATCACCACGTGAGCTCAGGAACACTTCAGAAAAAACACTGTGAGTAACTACAGTTGGTTGCTACATCTGTAAGTGCAAGTTAAAACTCTACAAAGCAAAGAGAAAGCTATTTATCAACAACACCCAGAAACGATGCCGGCTTCGCTAAGCCCGAGCGAGCTCATCTAAGATGGACTGATGCAAAGTGGAAAAGTGTTTTGTCCGATAAATCCACATTTCAAATTGATTTTGGAAGAAACTGTGGACGTCATGTCCTTCGGAACAGAGTGGAAAAGAACCATCTGGATTTTTCTAGGCGCAAAGTTGAAAAGCCAGCACCTGTGATTTGGAATTTGATTCCTGCAACATGTTTCAAAAAGGACTGAGAAAGTTGAGGAATGCTCATCCAACACTTATTTTGAACATCCCACAGGTGAACGGGCTAATTGGGAACAGGTGGGTGCCATGATTGCCGTGAAATGCTCGGTCGTTCACAAACAAGGACGGGGCGAGGTTCACCATTTTGTCAACACATGTGTGAGCAAATTGTTTAAGAAGAACATTTCTAAACCAGCTATTGCAAGGAATTTAGGAATTTCACCAGCTACGGTCCGTAATATCATCAAAAGGTTCAGAGAATCTGGAGGAATCACTGCACGTAAACGATGATATTACGGACCTTCGATCCCTCAGCATCAATAAGCGACATCAGTGGGTAAAGGATATCACCACATGGGCTCGGGAACACTTGAGAAAACCACTGTCAGTAAGTACAGTTGGTCGCTACATCTGTCAGTGCAAGTTAAAACTCTACTAATCAAAGCGAAAGCTGTTTATCAACAACACCCAGAAATGACGCCGGCTTCGCTGGGCCCAGGCTCATCCAAGATCGACTGATGCAAAGTGGAAAAGTGTTCCGTAGTCTGACGAGTCCACATTTCAAATTGATTTCGGACCAAAGAGGAAAATAACCACCTGGATTGTTCTAGGCGCAAAGTTGAAAAGCCAGCATCTGTGATTTGGAATTTGATGCCTGAAACCGGTTTCAAAAAAAGCTGGCACAAGTGGCAAAAAGGACTGAAAAAGTTCAGGAATGCTCATCAAATACTTATTTTGGAACATCCCACAGGTGAACATGCTATTTGGGAACAGGTGGATGCCATGATTGGGTTCAAAAGAAGCTGCCATGAAATGCTCAGTCATTCACAATTAATGACAAAGGTCACCACTTTGTCAACAAATAAGTTTCGAACAGTTTAAGAACAACATTTCTCAACCAGCTATTGCAAGGAATTTAGGGATTTCACCATCTCAGGTCCGTAATATCATCAAAAGGTTCAGAGAAGCTGGAGAAATCAATGCACGTAAGCGATGATATGACGGACCTTCAATCCCTCAGCATCAAAAAGCGTCATCGGTATGTAAAGGATATCACCACATGGGCTCAGGAACACTTCAGAAAACCACAATCAGTAACTACAGTTAGTTGCAACATCTGTCAGTGCAAGTTAAAACTCTACTATGCAAAGCGAAAGCCGTTTATCAACAACACCCAGAAACAACGCTGGGCCCGAGCTCATCTAAGATGGACTGATGCAAAGTGGAAAATTGTTCTGTGGTCTGACGAGTCCATATTTCAAATATATTTTAGAAGAAACGATGGACGTCGTGTCCTCCGGAACAGAAAGGAAAAGAACCATCTGGATTGTTCTAGGCACAAATTTGAGAAGCCAGCATCTGTGATTTGAAATGTCATGCCTGGAACATGTTTTTAAAAAAGCTGGCAGAAGTGGTAAAAAGGACTGAGAAAGTTGAGGAATGCTCATCAAACACTTATTTGGAACATCCCACAGGTGAACATGCTAATAGTACATGCTAACTGTAGTTTAAACTACAGTTTAAAGCCATTTATCAACACAGGTGAACATGCTAATAGTACATGCTAACTGTAGTTTAAACTACAGTTTAAAGCCATTTATCAACAACACCCAGAAACGACGTTGGCTTCGCTGGGCCCGAGATCATCTACGATGGACTGATGCAAAGTGGAAAACTGTTCCGTGGTCTGACGAGTCCACCTTTCAAATTGTTTTTGGAAACTGCGGACGTTGTGTCTTTTGGAACAAAGAGGAAAAGAACCATCTGGATTGTTCTAGGTTCCAAGTTGAAAAGCCAGCATCTGTGATGGTATGGGGTTGTATTTTGAAAATGAATGAATGGATGGATGAAACGCATTCAGAATGTTTATCATGGTTCTTCTTCTTTGTACTTTTGTAAACACTTTAAGTTTGAAAGTTTCCTGAAGGGGATTATATGAGTACATTGTTTGATTGCTTTGCTTAATATGTGAAGAAATTTGTGATTTTTTATTTTTTAATACATTTTCAAACTTTAAAAAAAAAAAAAAAAAGTTTCGCACTGTCATTACAGGGTATTGTGTGTAGAATTTTGAGGACAAAAAGGAATTTATTCGATTTTGGAGTAAGACTGTAACAGAAAAATGTGGGAAAAGTGAATATTTTCCAGGTGCTCTGTATTAACTTGTGGAACGGGCAGTTGGCGCCCCCTGTTGGTTTTATTATTTACATCTGTGGACCCCGAATATAGGACCACCCATCTCTTTCCAACTCTTTCCTAGGGAACCAATATGGTAGTGTTAAGAGTAAATGTAGTCATGGAAATTGTCATACTTAAACCCTTAGAATCTAAGGGTTTAGGTATGACAATTTCATACAAACACACACACACACATATATATATATATATATATATATATATATATATATATATATATATATATATATATATATATATATATATATATATATATATATATATATATACATATACATATATATATATGTATATATATATGTATATATATATGTATATATACATATGTATATATAATTATGTATATATATATATGTGTATATATATATATATGTGTAATTATATATATATATATATGTATATATGTATATATATGTATATATATATAATTACATACTCTCTTATATATACATGTATACACACATATACATACATATATATGTATATATATGTATATATATATATATATATATATATATGTATATATGTATATATATGTATATATATATATATATATATATATATATATGTATATATGTATATATATATATATAATTACATACTCTCTTATATATACATGTATACACACATATATATATATATATATATGCACACACACATATATACATACATATATAATTACATACACATATATACACACACACATATATATATATATACATATATACACATATATACATACATAAATATACAAATACATATGCATAAATATATATACACATATACATACATATATAGTTACATACAAATATATTAACACACACATATATATATATATATATATATATATATATATATATACATATATATATATGTGTATATATATGTATGTATATATATATATGTATGTATATATATATATATATTTATATATATATATATATATGTGTGTGTGTATATATATATATATATATGTATGTATGTATGTATGTATGTATGTATGTATGTATATATATATACGCATATACATACATGTATCTAGTATCTAAGGCTTAGATACTTGACACTGACCGATCTCTCCTTTCAGGTGCACGCTGTGAGGAATGTGCCCCCGGTTACCATGGCAACCCCTCCCAGCCCGGGGGTCAGTGTCAGCCGTGCCAGTGCAACAACAACATCGACATGGCAGACGCGGGCGCCTGCGACAGACGCAGCGGAGCGTGCAGGAAATGCCTCTACAACACGGAAGGACCCAACTGCTCCATCTGCAGAAGCGGCTACTTCGGGGACGCTTCCAGGCGCAACTGCAGGAGTGAGTCATGTGCTGACCTGGGAGTCGAACGCGGAAACCTAACTTTTCTTTTTAATTTATAGAATGCATTTGTAACTTCCTGGGCACGGACAGGAGCCAGTGTTTGGATCGTGAAGACTGCGTGTGCCAGCGGTCCACGGGTCAGTGCCAGTGTCTGCCCAACGTGATCGGGCTGACCTGCGACCACTGTGCCCCCGGACACTGGAACCTGGCCAGCGCCAAAGGCTGCGACCCGTGTGGGTGTGACCCTCACAACTCCATCACCACGCTGTGTAACGAGGTAGGTCAACTCCACCCGGGTTCTGAGAGCCTGAGTTCACCTTAAGACCGGAAGAAACCAAATATAAGACTCTGCACAAATGATGAATAATGTAATAATTCATTCTTATCTTATTCTCCCTCTCATCCTTGCGGCAGACCCCTAGACCAGGGGTCCCCAAAATACGGGCCAATGTATATATATATATATATATATATATATATATATATATATATATATATATATATATATATATATATATATATATATATATATATATATATATATATATATAATATATATATATATATATATATATATATATATATTAGAGATGCGCGGATAGGCAATTATATCATCCGCAACCGCATCACTAAAGTCGTCATCCACCCGCCATACACCCGAACCAATATTTTATCAGAACCGCAACCTTTACCACTAAAAGAGCTAGTTTTACCCGTGTCACAAAGTAAAGAAAGCATTGGGAGCCGCTAACGTTCTCGCGAATATCCGACGGTGCGCATCCGGATAACGAGAAAAAGGGCGTGCTGTGAAGCCAT
>NC_084616.1:76620580-76690580 GCF_033978795.1 Nerophis ophidion
CCAAAACCTGTATGGACCATTCAGCATTAATGGTGCCTTCACAGATGTGTAAGTTACCCATGCCTTGGGCACTAATGCACCCCCATACCATCACAGATGCTGGCTTTTCAACTTGGCGCCTAGAACAATCCGAATGGTTCTTTTCCTCTTTGGTCCGGAGGATACGATGTCCACAGTTTCCAAAAACAATTTGAAATGTGGACTCGTCAGACCACAGAACACTTTTCCACTTTGCATCAGTCCATTTCAGATGAGCTTGGGCCCAGCGTAGCTGGCAGCATTTCTGGGTGTTGTTGATAAATGGCTTTTGCTTTGCATAGTACAGTTTTAACTTGCACCTACAGATGTAACGACAAAATATAGTTACTGACAGTGGTTTTTTGAAGTGTTCCTGAGCCCATGTGGTGATATCTTTTACACACTGACGCTTTTTGATGCAGTAACGACTTTGGGATTGAAGTGATTTCTCCAGAATATCTGAACCTTTGGATGATATTACGGACCGTAGACTGTGAAATCCCTAAAATCCTTGCAATAGCTGTTTGAGAGATGTTGTTCTTAAACTGTTGGACAATTTGGTGACCCTCGCCCCGTACTTGTTTGTGAACGACTGAGCATTTCATGGAAGCTACTTTTATACCCAATCATAGCACCAAACGGTTCCCAATTAGCCTGTTCACCTGTGGAATGTTCCAAATAAGTGTTTGATGAGCATTCCTTAAATTTCTCAGTCTTTTTTGCCACTCGTGCCAGCCTTTTTGTAACATGTCACAGGCATCAAATTCCAAATGACCTAATATTTGCAAAAACTAACAAAGTTTTCCAGTTTGAACGTTAAGTATCTTGTCTTTGCAGTCCACTATATTGAATATTGGTTGAAAAGGATTTGCAAAGAGGACACAACGTCCACAGTTTCTAAAAACAATTTGAAATGTAGACTCGTCAGACCACAGAACACTTTTCCACTTTGCATCAATCCATATTAGATGAGCTCGGGCCCGGCGGAACTGGCAGTGTTTCTGGGTGTTGTTGATAAATGGCTTTCGTTTTGCATACTAGAGTTTTAATTTGCACTTACAATGTAGCGACGAACAGTAAGGACTGACAGTGGTTTTCTGAATTGTTCCTGAGCCCAAGTGGTGATATCCTTTACACACTGATGTCGCTTTTTTTATGCAGTACCGCCTGAGGGATCGAAGTGGTTTCTACAGATTCTCTGAACCTTTTGATGATATTTCAAACCCAAGATGGCGAAATCCCTAAATTCCTTGCAACAGCTGGTTGAGAAATGTTCTTAAACTGTTGGACAATTTGCTCAATCCTTTGTCGACAAAATGGTGAGCCTCGCCCCATCCTTGTTTGTGAACGACTGAGCATTTTATGGTTTTGTTCTGCTTTGTTATCACATCCTGTTTAGTATTTGACTTCCTTAGTTCCTGGTGGCACTTCCTGTTTTGTTCCATTGCCTAGTTACATATTAGAGTCACCTGCCTTGTGTTTTTGACGCGCACCTGCCTCTTATTTTCCGTCTCTACTTAAGCCTGCCTTTTTCGTTACTTGCTCTTGATTCTCGTTTGTATTTGATGCAACAGGTGACGTCGATATCCCCGCTTGTGGTAAAGACTTTGTGTACTTTAGCTTCCACGCTATTCTGTCGCTTGTCCCTAGCTCTCATGCTAGCGCTTTCTGTTCGTTTTGTCTTTAGTGGCTTCGTGCGAGTGTTTTCTGTTTCCTAGTCTGTTTTTGTAGTTATAATAAATCCTCAGTTCTCACCTTCACGCCGTGTCCACTCCGACGGCCTCTATTGAGAGAACAAAAACCACACCACGATGCCAGCAAAGCGTCACACATGGAAGCTGCTTTTACACCCAATCATGGCGCCCACCTGTTCCCAATCAGCCCGTTCACCTGTGGGATGTTCCAAATTAGTGTTTAATGAGCATTCCTCTGTCTTTTTTGCCACTTGTGCCAGCTTTTTTTGTAACATGTCGCAGGCATCAAATCCCAAATGAGCTAATATTTGCAAAGACTAACAAAGTTTTCCAGTTTGAACGTTAAGTACCTTGTCTTTGCAGTCTATTCAATAGAATATAGGTTGAAAAGGATTTGCAAATCGTGATATTTAGTTTTTATTAACCATTAATACAACGTGCCAACTTCACTGGTTTTGGGGGTTTATATATGAGGACACGTTTAGGTATGATACTGAAATGGCTGTTTGTCCTCCACCAGGACTTGGCGGTGCGTACACGAGCCCTGGCCGAGCGTGCCAACGAGATTCAGACCACCGGGCTGACCGGGGCCTACGAGAAGGCTTTCGGGGATCTGGAGGAGAAACTGGGCCGGGCTCGGGACATCGTTAACTCGCGTAACGCAACTGCTGCTGCCGTTACCTCTCTGATGGAGCTTATCGAAGAGCTCAGGTACATTTATTTGTATTACTCAGCATTCATTAAATACAGATTTGATTTGATGTGATTTTTAATAAAGGATCCCCATTAGCTGGTTGCCATAACAACCTACTAGTCTTCCCGGCGTCTAAAACTCAATACAATTACAAGTAAAAGAGAGATACAGATCTATAAATAGAATCAATCAATGTTTATTCATATAGCCCTTAATCACAAGTGTCTCAAAGGGCTGCACAAGCCACAGCGACATTCGCGGATCAGCGCCTACATAAGGACAAGGAAAAACTCACGCCCAGTAGGATGTCAATGACAATGACTTTGAGAAACCTTGGAGAGGACCGCAGATGTGTGTAATCGGTGCAATGGACGTCGAGTGGGTCTAACATAATATTGTCAAAGTCCAGTCCATAGTGGGTCTAACATAATAGCGAGAGTCCAGTCTGTAGTGGATCTAACATTATAGTGGGAGTCCAGTCCATAGTGGATCCAACATAATAGTGAGAGTCCAGTCCATAGTGGATGTAACATAATTTTGTGAGAGTCCAGTCCATAGTGGATCTAACATAATAGCGTGAGAGTCCAGTCCATAGTGGATCTAACATAATAGCGTGAGAGACCAGTCCATAGTGGATTTAACATAGTAGTGGGAGTACAGTCCGTAGTAGATCTAACATAATAGTGAGAGTCCAGTCCGTAGTGGATCTAACATAATATTGTAAGAGTCCAGTCCATAGTGGATCGAACATAATATTGAGAGTCCGGTCCATAGTGGATCTAACATAATATTGTAAGAGTCCAGTCCATAGTGGATCTAACATGATAGTGGGAGAGTCCAGTCCATAGTGGATCTAACATAATAGTGTGAGAGTCCAGTCCATAGTGGATCTAACATAATAGTGAGAGTCCAGTCCATAGTGGATCTAACATAATAGTGAGAGTCCAGTCCATAGTGGATCTAACATAATAATGAAAGTCCAGTCCATAGTGGATCTAACATAATAGTGAGAGTCCAGTCCGTAGTGGATCTAGCATAGTAGTGAGAGTCCAGTCCATAGTGGATCAAACATAATAGTGAGAGTCCAGTCCATTGTGGATCGAACATAATTTTGTTAGAGTCCAGTCCATAGTGGATCTAACATAATAATGAGAGTCCAGTCCATAGTGGATCTAACATAATAGTGAGAGTCCAGTCCGTAGTGGATCTAGCATAATAGTGATAGTCCAGTCCATAGTCGATCTAACATAATAGTGAGAGTCCAGTCCATAGTGGATCTAACATAATAGTGAGAGTCCAGTCCATAGTGGATCGAACATAATTTTGTTAGAGTCCAGTCCATAGTGGATCCAACATAATAGTGAGAGTCCAGTCCATAGTGGATCTAACATAATAGTGAGAGTCCAGTCCATAGTGGATCTAACATAATAGTGAGAGTCCAGTCCACAGTGGATTGAACATAGTAGTGAGAGTCCAGTCCATAGTGGATCTAACATAATAGTGTGAGAGTCCAGTCCATAGTGGATCTAACATAATAGTGAGAGTCCAGTCCATAGTGGATCTAACATAATAGTGAGAGTCCAGTCCATAGTGGGGCCAAAAGATTTCCGGAACGCATACTTCCTGGGACGAGGGAGTACAAAATTAAAAGCGCTCGATCTTCTCCACAGATCCCAGGTGGGTGACACCACCGACACGCTGAACCGCCTGGAAGGAGATCTGACCGTCGTCCAGGACAGCAACTCTGAGGCCAGCAAGGAGCTGAGTTCTTTAGAGCGAGAAGCCCGAGAGCTGAACCTGACCTCAGAGCAGTTGCATCACCAGCTGGATATCCTCAAAAACTCAAATTTTCTAGGTGAGCCGTCCTTGTTTCCCCCTCCTTAACATGGTTTGGAATCAGGGCCGGCCTAAAAAGATTGAACCCAATCCTTTAAATCTCAAACTCAGTTCATCCGGGGGCCACAGAGTCTGGGTGAGGCTGGGCGGCATTTATCCGACGCACGGAGAACAATATTATTTCCGCAATGTGTGTTGTTTCGCTTTTCCTCCCTACAGCAACACGGTGGTCGGCGTATAATAGCCAGGAAAGTACCTGGATAGCGAGCGCAAAAAAGTGACGGCTCCCGGAGTGTTATTCGGCGTCACACAGAAAATATATCGCGGGCCGCGCTAACATTAAACGTTCCTATTAAGGTGGGGGCCGCAAAATAACGTCTCGCAGGCCGCAGTTGGCCCGTGGGCTACGTGTCTGAGACCCCTGCTCTAAGCCATGGGTGTCAAACTCTAATTTAATTTGGCCCTTGAGGCAATATCAAATTAACATTACAACTGGCCTGCATTCACCGATAATACTCATACTTGCCAACCTTCCCGATTTTCCCGGGAGACTCCCGAAGTTCAGTGCCCCTCCCGAAAATCTCCCGGGGCAACCATTCTCCCGAATTTCTTCGATTTCCACTTGTACAACAATGTTGGGGGCGTGCCTTAAAGGCACTGCTTTTAGCGTCCTCTACAACCTGTCGTAACGTCCGCTTGTCCTCCGTACTAACAGTCACATGATATATACGGCTTTTAGACACACATAAGTGAATGCAAGGCATACTTGGTCAACAGCCATACAGGTCACACTGAGGGTGGCCGTATAAACAACTTTAACACTGTTACAAATATGCACCAAACAAGAATGACAAGGACATTTCGGGAGAACATCCACACCGTAACACAACATAAACACAACGGAACAAATACCCCGTACCCCTTGCAGGTAGGTTGGTCTTTATTGTCATTGCAACAAGTACAACGAAACTTTGTTTTCAGCACAAACCTGTTCAAGATTAGACAAACAAACAGTGTACAGGGTTACAGAACAAGAATGCTGATGGGTCGCAATAAGGCGCCCCGTGAAAGATGGGGGGAAAAGGTAAACGCTGGGGAAGGATGAGTAAAAAAATACAAGCCGGACTGGGCTCCTAAGGGGGTCCAGTTTGGAGTGAGAAAAAACCTCCACAGCAAAGCACATATACATATTACAACATACATCTCCAGATATCTAGCAACAGAGGGAAGGTAGTTCAAGGTCATGGTGGTAGGCCGCAGCTCTCAGGCGCTGACCATCCATTCATCACCCCTATGGGATTGTGTCGAGGGCGTTGGATTGGGGGACAGGAGGGTGTATGTGTGGCATATATTTATGTGTTTGTGTGTGTGTTTAAAAGCCCATAGTGTGTCTCTGTTCCGCGGTCTTGATGTATTTGCCGTCGCTAGTCCTAAGTTCACAACAACAGGTGTGTGTCCATGAAAGACAAAAAAGGGAGTTTGTTGTGTCTTCCTGCAGTGATCTTCGGGAGAGTCTTGAAGCCAGGGAAAAAATCCAAGTTAAAATGATTTGTACGCGAGTGAAAATAGAATTTGCTTTTCACTCTAAATTGTCTATGACTGGTCCTCAAAAACTGCGGGGTGGACAGTCCGATGTAATCCACAGTTCTTCCCGCATCCTCCAATCATTTGTGGCAGCTTTGGGCTACTTTGAAGACTGCCAGCAACTTCCAATTTGTTGACAAACCAGAGCAACGCTTACTCCAATCAGCAGATGTCCTGTTGTCATAATTCCAAATAGATGGATATCTCCACGTCCTCGACAGAAAAGGGTCGCCAGGCCCGCGGCACTCCTTCTTCTCCCAAGAGTCCGTGGTGTGTCCAGCAACAACCGCTTCGTCACGACAGCAGGTTCCCCCCAAACCCAAGATCTTGTCAATTTTGTTGAGGCCAGTTAAATAGTTCCAATGTTTAGATTTGGAGAGCAGTGCAAAAAGAGGCAACAAGAAAGTTAAGACAAAACAAAGAAGCAAGCAGGAGAGATAAGGGAGAGGAAAGGGGAGCGTCCACCCTCGGTGAGTGCCAGAGAGAAATACCCCGTACTCCTTGCAGCACTAACTCACCCGGGACGCTACAATATAAACCCCCCCCCGCTACCACCAAACCCCGCCCACATCATTGTTATTTTATTTTTTAATTTATTACGTGTCTATTATTTAGACTGACCATACATCCTCTTTCCCCCAGACATGTCCTCTTTTGCAGGGCTGTCCGGGCGGAGTTTCTTAAATGTCTCAAATGTCCGACATTTTTAGTCAGGGTTGCATGTATTTTCAACGTACGTTCAGGGTTAAGAAGGGGGTTAAAAACAAAACAAATTGTGAAGGTGTGCGCAGACAGCATCATTCGTGAGGGAGTTGTGATACAGTGGGGCAAAAAAGTATTTAGTCAGCCCCCGATTGTGCAAGTTCTCCCACTTCAAATGATGACAGAGGTCTGTCATTTTCATCATAGGTACACTTCAACTGTGAGAGACAGAATGTGGGAAAAAAATCCAGGAATTCACATTGTAGGAATTTTAAATAATTTATTTGTAAATGATGGTGGAAAATAAGTATTTGGACAACCATTCAAAGGAGGTTTTGGCTCAAAATCTCACGATACATGGCCCCATTCACTCTTTCCTTAACACGGATCAATCGTCCTGTCCCCTTAGCAGAAAAACAGCCCCAAAGCATGATGTTTCCACCCCCATGCTTCACAGTAGGTATGGTGTTCTTGGGATGCAACTCAGTATTCTTCTTCCTCCAAACACAAAGAGTTGAGTTTATACCATAAAGTTATATTTTGGTTTCATCTGACCACATGACATTCTCCCAATCCTCTGCTGTATCATCCATGTATCCATTTTGGTATAAACCAGGGGTGTCAAACTCAAATACAGAGTGGGCCAAAATTGTAAACAGAACAAAGCCGCGGGCCAAGGTTGAACAAATGAACCTTTTAATAGGGACCCAAAGAAGTGTTGCATTAAATATTGAACAAGCAAGGCTTATATAACTTTATAATAATAATAATTAAAAAAATATCAATGGCATATCAAATAAAATGTAAATAAAAATGTAATGCCTTTTTTTCTATTTGCAATCTTCTGAGGTAAATATCAAATTTTTTTCCACAGGCTAATAATACATTTGAAAATAAAATAACAATAATGAATGAACCAAACATTCAAGCCTTGAAGTAGCAAGAGAAAATGCATGAATAAAGCGTTAATTATTGCTCAGTTTGCTGGAAGTTTCCGGAAAGAGTTAGTGCTGCAAGGGGTTCTGGGTATTTGTTCTGTTGTGTTACGGTGCGGATGTTCACCCCAAATGTGTTTGTCATTCTTGTTTGGTTTGGCTTCACAGTGTGGCGCATATTTGTAACAGTGCTAGTTGTTTATACGGCCACCCTCAGTGTGACCTGTATGGCTGTTGACCAAGTATGCCTTGCATCCACTTGTGTGTGTGTGTGTGTGTGTGTGTGTGCGTGTGTGTGTGTGTGTGTGTGTGTGTGTGTGTGTGTGTGTGTAAAAGCCACAAATATTATGTGACACGCTGTTAGTATAGGGGGAAAGCGGACGGGACGACAGGTTGTAGAGAACGCTAAAGCAGTGCCTTAAATGCACGCCCCCAATATAGTTGTCCGGGTGGAAATCGGGAGAAATTCGGGAGAATGGTTGCCCCGGGAGATTTTCGGGAGGGGCACTGAACTTTGTGAGTCTACTGGGAAAATTAGGAGGGTTGGCAAGTATGAGTATTAGTGGTGAATGCGGTGTTACAGCGGCACCACAGCTGTATAACACCGGCGGGCCAGCTCTAATGCTAAACTGATATTGCCTCAAGGGCCAAATTAAATTACACGGCGGGCCAGATTTGGCCCGCGGGCCAGAGTTTGACACTCATGGTATAAACTCAACTTGTCATGTCAAAGCTCTCACTGATGGAAGGAGGTTTTGGCTCCAAATCTCAGGATACATGGCCCCATTCATTCTTTCCTCAACACGGATCAATCGTCCTGTCCCCTTAGCAGAAAAACAGCCCCAAAGCATGATGTTTCCACCCCCATGCTTCATAGTAGGTATGGTGTTCTTGGGATGCAACTCAGTATTCTTCTTCCTCCAAACACGACCAGTTGAGTTTATACCAAAAAGTTCTATTTTGTTTCATCTGACCACATGACATTCTCCCAATCCTCTGCTGTATCATCCATGTATCCATTTTGGTATAAACTCAACTCGTCGTGTTTGGAGGAAGAAGAATACTGAGTTGCATCCCAAGAACACCATACCTACTGTGAAGCATGGGGGTGGAAACATCATGCTTTGGGGCTGTTTTTCTGCTAAGGGGACAGGACGATTGATCCGTGTTAAGGAAAGAATGAATGGGGCCATGTATCGTGAGATTTTGAGCCAAAACCTCCTTTGAATGGTTGACCAAATACTTATTTTCCACCATAATTTACAAATAAATTCTTTAAAATTCCTACAATGTGAATTCCTGGATTTTTTTCCACATTCTGTCTCTCACAGTTGAAGTGTACCTATGATGAACATTACAGACCTCTGTCATCATTTTAAGTGGGAGAACTTGCACAATCGGGGGCTGATTTCCTTTTTTAGGATTCCAGACTATGGTCAGCCTATATGATTGAAGTATCTCCTCCCCCTTTTCCCTGCAGGCGCGTACGACAGCATTCGCACTTCCTACAACACGTCCCGGCAGGCGGAGCAGCGTGCCAACCAATCCACGGTGAGCAGGCCCAGCTTGGTCAGCCAGTCGGCGGACAGCCGCCGTCGCATAGAACGCATCATCGCCGCCAAGAAGGAGGACTTTAACCACAAAAATGGCGGCAACAAGCGTTCGCTGGGAGAGCTCAAGGCCAAAGTCAACAGTCTGGACATGCAGAAGATCAACGAGAAGGTCAGGGCTTGGTCTCTTCAGAAAGTCCACTTGATGTGTATGACACTGTAATTATTACTTCAATTTATAATTATAGACTACAGTTGAACGTAAAAATATCAAACCCTAAAAGCAGTGAAGTTGTGTAAATGGTGAATAAAAACAGAATACAATGATTTGCTAACTTATATTCAATTAAATAGACTGCAAAGACAAGATATTTAACTTTCAAACGGGTAAACTTGGTTATTTTTATAACAAAAAAGACTATAAAATATATAAAAATTCATTAAAAAAAACAGAATAATAGTAGAAAACATGAACCTTAATACTATTCAATTTTGTTCAATACTGGAGGCATTTTGGATCATCATAAACATGTGGGAATTTACTGTATAATATATATGTTCTAAAAATAATAACAACAATATATAATAAAAACAAGTTAACCTAATATATACATATATGATTATTTGTGTAAATACCGTGTTTGTGGATTATATATTCCGTGTATATTTTATGAAAATATTGAACAATGTTAATTACAATGATTACAATTATATATTTTTTGGTTGTATTCCTTTTTTTAATCATTATTGGTCAAATAAAATAAAATGTTCAACTTTAGTAAGAAATACTGTAAACATATTATTAGCCAAGACAATCTCTTAACATGTGATCGCTTTTGCAACATATATTAAAAGTATTAGTAGTATTAGAATTACTTTACTTGTAGGATGTAATCAATCAATCAATGTTTATTTATATAGCCCTAAATCACGAGTGTCTCAAAGGGCTGCACAAGGCACAACCACATCCCCGGTTCAAAGCTCAAATAAGGGGCAAGGAAAAACTCACAACCCAGTGGGATGTCAATGTGGATGACTATGAGAAACCTTGGAGAGAACCACAAATGTGGTCCTCTCGCCCCAATCCCATCCACAGTGGACTAGATTCTCACTCTTGTGTTAGATCCACTATGGACTGGACGCTCACTATTATGTTAGATCCACTATGGACTGGACTCTCACACTATTATGTCAGATCCACTATGGACTGGACTCTCACACTATTATGCTAGATCCACTATGGGCTGGACTCTCACTATTATGTTAGATCCACTATGGACTGGACTCTCACTATTATGTTAGATCCACTATGGACTGGACTCTCACTATTATGTTAGATCCACTATGGACTGGACTCTCACTATTATGTTAGATCCACTATGGACTGGACTCTCACTATTATGTTAGATCCATTATGGACTGGACTCACACTATTATGTTAGATCCACTATGGACTGGACTCTCACTATTATGTTAGATCCACTTTTGACTGGACTCTCACACTATTATGCTAGATCCACTATGGACTGGACTCTCACTATTGTGTTGGATCACTATGGACTGGACTCACACTATTATGTTAGATCCACTATGGACTGGACTCTCACACTATTATGTTAGATCCACTAAGGACTGGACTCTCACACTATTATGTTAGATCCACTATGGACTGGACTCTCACTATTATGTTAGATCCACTATGGACTGGACTCTCATTATTACAGTATTTTGGAGCCACTAGGGACTGGACTTTCACAATATTATGTTAGATCCACTATGGACTGGACTCTCACAATATTATGTTAGATCCACTATGGACTGGACTCTCACTATTATGTTAGATCCACTATGGACTGGACTTTCACTATTATGTCAGATCCACTCGACGTCCATTGCATCTGGTCTCCCCCGGGGCTTGGGGGGTTCCCCACATCTGCGGTCCTCTCCAAGGTTTCTCATAGTCATTCTCATCGACGTCCCACTGGGTTGTGAGTTTTTCCTTGCCCTTGTGTGGGCGCAGATCCGCAGATGTCACTGTGGCTTGTGCAGCCCTTTGAGACACTTGTGATTTAAAGCTATATAAATAAACATTGATTGATTGATAATAATCCAGAGTTTGTATTCAGGTTGGCAACATATATTAAGTGCTTATTAGTATTAAAATGACTTTAGTAATTAGATTGTAATCCGTACACAATGAGTTGTTTTCTTTAGTGCACGCGTCATTATGAAACACAGTACACCCGTGTCCCTGAAAAAAGGTGTGCGGGGCTGCCGGCGACGCGCCCTGCGAGGAGAGCCCCTGCGGGGGCGCTGGTTGCCGCGACGACGAGGGCAACCGACACTGCGGAGGCCTGAACTGCGACGGTGCCGTGTCGGCCGCCGACAACGCCGTGGAGAGAGCCAAACATGCCGAGAAGCAGCTCAACAAAGCCATGGGAGAAGTGGAGGGGCTCTTCACCAAGGTACGGCGCCTCGGGGGGGATGATGAGGCATGAGCGGCTGCTTTGACGTTGTTGTCGCCCGGCGCCAGGTGGCGGACGCCAAGACAAAAGCGGAGGAGGCCAAAGGTCAGGCTCAAGCGGCTCTGGACAAAGCTAAAGCCACCAAAAACAAAGTGGAGCGCTCCAACAAGGACCTGCGAGACCTCATCAAGCAGATCAGGGACTTCCTCATGCGTGAGTTCCAGTTATTCTGATGGTTTGGGCAGAAAAGAGATCAATTAATTATAGACCGTATTTTTCGGACTATAAAGCGCACTAAAATCCCTTCATTTTCTCAAAAATCGACAGTGCGCCTTGTAACCCGGTGCGCATAATGTACAGAATAACTCCGGTTGTGCTTACCGACCTCGAAGCAATTTAATTTGGTACACAACGTAATGATAAGTGTGAGCAGTAGATGGCAGTCACACATAAGAGAGAAGTGAATTATATTTATATAGCGCTTTTTTATACTGAACCCCAATATCCAAGTTACATTCAAACCAGCGTGGGTGTCAGAGTTTGTTGTTGTCGAACCCCAAGATGCAGAGACGGAGGCAGGCATTGAACAGGAAAACATGATTTAGTTCAAATATTAGCATAAATACAAACAAAAGGGAACTAACACAAAGCACGCACGAGGCGGATAACAAACTAAGAGAGCTAGCATAGGAGTTAGAAAACAAAAAGGAACTTAGCACGGAGGCTAGCAAAAAACAAAAGGGAGCCTAGCGTGGAAGCTAGCGGGTAGCGAACAGGAAAACAGAAGTCGTTACTTGTAGAGTGAAAACAAATAAACGAATATAGCTTACCGCTACGCTGCAATAAAACGACACGACAGGATGGCAACGACAAGAGCGACATGTGGCAACGACAAATCAATAATCCAGCAGTGACTGGACGGGAAGACAGGTCCAAATAGGAGCGGACTGATTGACACCAGGTGTGGCCAGGTGCCGATCAGCCGCAGCTGAGGGGGAACACAGCACTCAGGGAAAAAGACAGGAAACCAACAAAATAAGAGTGCTGACAGGAAGTAAGGACAGGAAATACTAAACACACACAGAGGAAAAACTAAAACACAAACAGACTGTCAGAGGCAAGCCTGACAGTGGGTGCCAGTGGTGGGTAAAGTGTCTTGCCCAAGGACACAACGGCAGTGACTAGACAGGCAGGAAGCAGGGATCGAACTTTGAACCCTCAAGTTGATGGCACGGCCACTCCGTCAACCGAGCTGTACCGCCCCCGAGATACGTGTAGACTGCAATATGACTCAAGTAAACACCACCGACGTTTTATAGTTTCTATATTTTGGGGCGGTATAGCTCGGTTGATAGAGCAGCCGTGCCAGCAACTTGAGGGTTCCAGGTTCGATCCCCGCTTCTGCCATCCTGGTCACCGCCGTTGTGTCCTTGGGCAAGACACTTTACCCACCTGCTCCCCTACCACCCACACTGCTTTAAATGTAACTTAGATATTGGGTTTCACTATGTAAAGTGCTTTGAGTCACTAGAGAAAAGCGCTATATAAATATAATTCACTTCACTTCACATATGTTCCATTGAGAATTTAGAACATTACACGCGGCGCTCAAAAATCCATCAAAATTTTGGTAAGCTATGAAGCCGCACCGTATTATTATGGTGTGTGTATAAGGTAAGACATGTTATATTATGCTCATGGTGTAATGATAAGTGTGACCAGTAGATGGCGGTCACACATAAGAGATGCATGTAGACTGCAATATGACGCCAGTGAACAACACTAAAACTTTAAATGTCTATCCATCCATCCATTTACTACTGCTCGTCCCTTTTGGGGGTGCTAGAGCCTATCTCAGCTGCATTTGGGCAGAAGGCGGGGTACACCCTGGACAAGTCGCCACCTCATCGCAGGGCAACTTTAAATGTTCCATTGAAAATAAAGAACATTGCACACGGCAGTCCAAAAATCTGCTAAAATGTTTTGGTACGACTTTGAAGCCGCATCTCTTGATGGATTGTCGGCCTATTACCGTAGTCCGAGGTACAAGTCTAACTATGTTGTGTGTGCATAAGGACCGCAAAATGGCACCAATTAGCAGACATATTTTCTGCCGTTTTGTTTGGCAAAATTATACAAAACCAACTTTTCTACCAGCTGATGTGTATTTGAGATCTGCATAAGTCCTGAAAATTTACGCGCATCCGCCACTGTAGTCCGTGGTGAAGCCATAGTCGATAAGCTTCTTCTTTTTGTCTATCTTCTTGTTATGGGGCATTCACCCTCCGCTGTTGCCATTTCTTATTAGAAATGTCCGATAATATCGGACTGCCTATATTATCGGCCGATATGTAACGATGTGTCACTTCATTTCTGTTAGTTTTTTGTGTTTTTGTATTTACTTCCGGTTCAGTGCTCTTATTTTGTTGTATTTCCTGTTTTTATTCACGGAGCACTATTTTTCTCTTTTCGTTGATTGGCAGCGGTTCACACCTGCTGTCAATCACACTAGTGTCTATTTATGTTTCACTCGAGCACTCCTCAGTGCTCGATGATAACATTATGTTGAGAACGTTTATCTGCACGACTGCTTTATGTTTGCTTTTGTTATTTTCTTTTGTGTATTAAATTCATCTTACCTCCACGCAACTCTCCTGGATTCTTGCATACTCGGGGACACACAACTGCAGCCATGCGACATCCCAACAGTATCATCGAGCCAGAAGAAAGTGTCCTCGCGAGAATCCCTGTCGGCAATCCTCAGCCGACGTTCTGGACCGCACAATTCCTGGAGGACTTGAAGGCCAGGTTTGTGCGGTCCCAGCCAACAGATGCGGACCCTCTCCCCGCGGCAACGCCACCGGCTTCGGCTCTCCGACCGGCGCGTCCCCCGCCGCCATCTTTCCTCTCGGCTCAACGGCTGGCTACGGCTCTCCGACCAGCACGTCCGCCACTTCCTGCATGCCTCGCGGCTCCCGCGGCAACGCTACCGGCTACGGCTCTCCGACCGGCGCGTCCTCCTCCTCCTTCACGTCTCGCGGCTCCTGCGGCTCCGTCGCCGACTGCGGCTCTCCGACCGGCACGTCCGCCGCCGCCATCCTTCCCGTCGTCTGCTGAGCTGCTTCTCCCTGCTCCTACGCAGCTTCCAGCGGCTGCTCCCCGGCTGCTCTTTCTGCCAGCTCCCGCTCTCTTTTTTGGATCGCCGAGAGCTCCAGTGGAGCCCACAGTGAGGTCACTTTTGTCCTCCTGCTGGGACTCGGCGCGGGACGTGTCTTCGTCCCTCTTCCTGGCCTCCTCCCGCCCGTCCCTGGTTTTCGCACCGGGGGACGCCGACGAGCAGGCATGTCTTCCCGCAAGTGTGGACGGTTTCTGGCAGCCGCCTAGTGGAGGGGGGCCCACAATACACTGCGGTGCAGCCAGGCACACACCGCTGTCATCTTCGCAAGCGTCTCCTTCCTCGGAGACATCTACGTGCCTGGCGGGTTTTCGCACAGCCCCAACGCCGGCTCCACGCCTAGCCCCTACGCCGGCTCCACGCCTAGCCCCTACGCCGGCTCCACGCCTAGCCCCTACGCCGGCTCCACGCCTAGCCCCTACGCCGGCTCCACGCCGAGCCCCAACGCCGGCTCCACGCCGAGCCCCAACGCCGGCTCCACGCCGAGCCCCAACGCCGGCTCCACGCCGAGCCCCAACGCCGGCTCCACGCCGAGCCCCAACGCCGGCTCCACGCCGAGCCCCAACGCCGGCTCCACGCCGAGCCCCAACGCCGGCTCCACGCCGAGCCCCAACGCCGGCTCCACGCCGAGCCCCAACGCCGGCTCCACGCCGAGCCCCAACGCCGGCTCCACGCCGAGCCCCAACGCCGGCTCCACGCCGAGCCCCAACGCCGGCTCCACGCCGAGCCCCAACGCCGGCTCCACGCCGAGCCCCAACGCCGCCAAGAGCAGCACCACGCCGGGCTTCGTCACCGCCGGCATCCGCTATTCCTCGGCCAGCATTTGCTGCTCCTCGCCCGGCGTCATCTGCCGCTTTCACGCCGCCGATGACGCCTGCCGCTTTCACGCCGCCGATGACGTCTGCCGCTTTCACGCCGCCGATGACGTCTGCCGCTTTCACGCCGCCGATGACGTCTGCCGTTTTCACGCCGCCGATGACGTCTGCCGCTTTCACGCCGCCGATGACGTCTGCCGCTTTCACGCCGCCGATGACGTCTGCCGCTTTCACGCCGCCGATGACGTCTGCCGCTTTCACTCCGCCGATGACGTCTGCCGCTTTCACGCCGCCGATGACGTCTGCCGCTTTCACGCCGCCGATGACGTCCGCCGCTTTCACGCCGCCGATGACATCCGCCGCTTTCACGCCGCCGATGACATCTGCCACTTCCACGCCGTTGATGACGCCTGCGGTTTCCACGCCGCCGGTTACGTCTTCTGCTTCCCGGCCTGCTTCAGCGCGCCCGCTTCTACGTCGGCCGTGGATGTGGCCGTGCCCTGCGCACTCTCCTCTTTTTCGGCCAGTGATTTGGCCGTTCCCTGGCCGCCCGCCTCGCCAGTTCCAGCGGCGCTCTACGCGGCGCCGCCACCTGACTTTCCCTCGCTGGCTGCGGGGACACGAGGTTTGGCAACCCTCCACCAAATCCTCCCTCCACCCTCCCTTACATTTTGGACTTTTTTCCATTTTTTTTTCTTTCCCAGGGAACATCTGGTATCTGTTCCTTGAGGGGGAGGTCCTGTAACGATGTGTCACTTCATTTCTGTTAGTTTTTTGTGTTTTTGTATTTACTTCCGGTTCAGTGCTCTTATTTTGTTGTATTTCCTGTTTTTATTCACGGAGCACTATTTTTCTCTTTTCGTTGATTGGCAGCGGTTCACACCTGCTGTCAATCACACTAGTGTCTATTTATGTTTCACTCGAGCACTCCTCAGTGCTCGATGATAACATTATGTTGAGAACGTTTATCTGCACGACTGCTTTATGTTTGCTTTTGTTATTTTCTTTTGTGTATTAAATTCATCTTACCTCCACGCAACTCTCCTGGATTCTTGCATACTCGGGGACACACAACTGCAGCCATGCGACATCCCAACACGATAGATGCTTTAAAAATGTAATATCGGAAATTATCGGTATCGGTTTCAAAAAGTAAAATTCTGACTTTTTGACTTGTCGTTAGTCAGTCACCGAGCGAGCTCGCTTGTTAGCCACAGCTACAGCACCGGCAACAACACACTCTTGTTGTTATGCTCCGCTCGCAGAGGTTTGATGAGGTCATCAAGCGTCGCCAGTAACTGTGTCGTCAACTCCTGTGTGGGAGAAGGTAGAGGAGAGGAGCTGCTGACTGGGAGAAACAACTGCTCTGTACTGCTCCCTACGTCCGTGTTGTACCGGACATGTACCGCTCCGTACAGAGGCGTTTTTTAAAAAAGTCATTAATTTTTTTTTTGAAACCGATCATTTCCAATATTACATTTTAAGCATTTATCGGACATCTCTAGTAAAGTCTGAATGTCATTAAAACTGTTCGCTCCATCTTTGGACACTTCTTCCACTCCCTGTCAGGCTTGCTCCTGACAGTTTGGTTGTGTTTTAGTTTTTCTTCTCTGTGTGTGTGGAGTATTTCCTGTCTTTAGTTCCTGTCAGGACTCTTATTTTGTTTCTGTTTCCTGTTTGTCTGCATGAGTGCTGTGTCCCCTCAGCTATGGCTGATTGGCACCTGGCCACACCTGGTGTCAATCAGCCAGCCACTATTTGAGCCTGTTTTGTCCTCCAGCTGGATTATTGTCGCGTCGCGTGGTGTCGTGTCAATGTCACCAATACCTGTCTTGTCGCTTGTAGCTTTGTCTACTTCTGTTCACTCTGTTCATGCCATAGTTCCGTCGTGTCACAGTAAGTGTTTTTGTTCTTAGCCAAGTTTGTTATCCGCCTTGTGCTAGCCTTTTGGTTGGACCCTTTTGTTCGGTTTTGTCTTAGTGTTAAATTAAATGATGTTTTCTTACGCAATGCCTGCCTCCTTCTCTGCATCTTGGGGTTCGTCACAAACTAACTTTGACACTCCCGTCCTTGCACGCTACACCGCTACAACAAAGATGACGGGGAGAAGACGCCGCCGAAGGTGAGCCACGTAAATAAGACCGCCCACAAAACGGTGCATCCTGAAGCGACTGTCAGAAAGCGACTTGAAGATGATCTGTAAAACATCATCTATGCAACATTTTGACCAAAGAACCACCATTACATGTTATGTAGACCAGTGTTCCCCAACCTATTTTCCACCAGGGACCGGTTTAATGTATGCATTATTTTTTTGCGGACCGCATTTGGCCACAATCCGGCACATTAAAATGTTGTACAAACCCCGTTTCCATATGAGTTGGGAAATTGTGTTAGATGTAAATATAAACAGAATACAAAGATTTGCAAATCCTTTTCAACCCATATTCAGTTGAATATGCTACAAAGACAACATATTTGATGTTCAAACTCATAAACTTTATTTTTTTTTTGGCAAATAATAAAATAACTTAGAATTTCATGGCTACAACATGTGCCAAAGTAGTTGGGAAAGGGCATGTTCACCACTGGCTTCACGGTGGCAGAGGGGTTAGTGCGTATGCCTCACAATAAGAAGGTCCTGCAGTCCTGGGTTCAAATCCAGGCTCGGGATCTTTCTGTGTGGAGTTTGCATGTTCTCCCCGTGAATGCGTGGGTTCCCTCCAGGTACTACGGCTTCCTCCCACTTCCAAAGACATGCACCTGGGGACAGGCCCCTCCCGCTTCCAAAGACATGCACCTGGGGATAGGTTGATTGGCAACACTAAATTGGCCCTAGTGTGTGAATGTGAGTGTGAATGTTGTCTGTCTATCTGTGTTGGCCCTGCGATGAGGTGGCGACTTGTCCAGGGTGTACCCCGCCTTCCGCCCGATTGTAGCTGAGATAGGCGCCAGCGTCCCCCGCGACCCCAGAAGGGAATAAGCGGTAGGAAATGGATGGATGGATGTTCACCACTGTGTTACATCACCTTTTCTTTTAACAACCCTCAAAAAACGTTTGGGAACTGAGGAAACTAATTGTTGAAGCTTTGAAAGTGGAATTCTTTCCCATTCTTGTTTTATGTAGAGCTTCAGTCCTTCAACAGTCCGGGGTCTCCGCTGTCGTATTTTACGCTTCATAATGCGCCACACATTTTCCATGGGGGACAGGTCTGGACTGCAGGCGGGCCAGGAAAGTACCCGCACTCTTTATTTTACGTAGCCACGCTGTTGTAACACGTGCAGAATGTGGCTCAGCATTGTCTTGCTGAAATAAGCAGGGGCGTCCATGAAAAAGACGGCGCTTACATGGCAGCATATGTTGTTCCAAAACCTGTGTGTACCTTTCAGCATTTCAGGACACAACGGACGTAACGAAATTAGTAGAAGGTGGGGATCGACGTCGTCCCCAATAGAGTGCAGACTTTGAGGGTCTTTTGAGGATGAATTGTGGTGTTACAAACCTAAATGATAAATGATAAATGGGTTGTACTTGTATAGCGCTTTTCTACCTTCAAGGTACTCAAAGCGCTTTGACACTACTTCCACATTCACACACTGATGGAGGGAGCTGCCATGCAAGGCACTAACCAGCACCCATCAGGAGCAAGGGTGAAGTGTCTTGCTCAGGACACAACGGACGTGACGAGGTTGGTACTAGGTGGGGATTGAACCAGGGACCCTCAGGTTGAGCACGCCGTCCCTAGTCTAGATCTGGCCGATCCCTCATGGATGATCGGAATCCCCAGCATACAACCCTGATTGTTACATTCCTCGATCCTGCACCATCCTCTCAGTCTGAGCATGAATTGATCAAGCCCGCTCGGATGAGAGGCGAAACGTACTCTAAGACAATCTGAACAGCCCGGTTGCAACGGTTCAATACCCTTACTGGAAGCCTCTTTAATCCCCCCGCCTGGTGTCTGTGTTTTAGAGGAAGGGGCGGACCCCGACCACATTGAGGCCGTGGCAAACCGCGTGCTGGAGCTGTCCATCCCCGCCTCCCCGCTCCAGATCAAACACCTCGCCGACGAGATCAAAGAGCGCGTCCGCAGCCTCTCCAACGTGGACGCCATCCTGGCGCAGACGCAGGACGACGTGCGGCAGGCGGAAAAACTGCTGCTGGATGCCAAGCGGGCAAGGTATCGACTTGTTGTTCAGTCACTCCCAGCTTCTTGTAAGACATCGTATTTGAAATCTGTTGCAGAGAGTAACAAAGCGTACAAACCCTGTTTCCATATGAGTTGGGAAATTGTGTTAGATGTAAATATAAACAGAATACAATGATTTGCAAATCCTTTTCAAGCCATATTCAGTTGAATATGCTACAAAGACAACATATTTGATGTTCAAACTCATAAGTAGTTTGTAAGCCAAAGTAGTTGGGAAAGGGCATGTTCACCACTGTGTTGCATCACATTTTCTTTTAACAACACTCAATAAACATTTGGGAACTGAGGAAACTAATTTGTTGAAGCTTTGAAAGAGGAATAATTTCCCATTCTTGTTTTATGTAGAGCTTCAGTCCTTCAACAGTCCTGGGTCTCCGCTGTCGTATTTTATGATTCATAATGCACCACACATTTTCGATGGGAGACATGTCTGGACTGCAGGCGCACTCTTTTACTATGAAGCCACGCTGTTGTAACACGTGGCTTGGCATTGTTTTGCTGAAATAAGCAGGGGCGTCCATGATAACGTTGCTTGGATGACAACATATGTTGCTCCAAAACCTTTCAGCATTAATGGTGCCTTCACAGATGTGTAAGTTACCCATACCTTGGGCACTAATACACCCCCATACCGTCACAGATGCTGGCTTTTGAACTTTGCGCCTATAACAATCCTGATGGTTATTTTCCTCTTTGTTACGGAGGACACCACGTCCACAGTTTCCAAATATAATTTGAAATGTGGACTCGTCAGAACACAGAACACTTTTCCACTTTGCATCAGTCCATCTTGGATGAGTTCGGGCCCAGCGAAGCTGGCGGCGTTCCTGGGTGTTGTTGATAAATGGCTTTCGCTTTGCATACTAGTGTTTTAACATGCACTTACAGATGTAGCGACCAACTGTAGTTACTGACAGTGATTTTATGAAGTGTTCCTGAGCCCATGTGGTGATATCCTTTACACACTGATGTCGGTTTTTGATGCAGTACCGCCTGAGGGATCAATGGTCCATAATACCATTGTTTACGTGCAGTGATTTCTCCAGATTCTCTGAACCTTTTGATGATTTTACGGACAGTAAATGGTAAAATCCCTAAATTCTTTGCAATAGCTTGTTGAGAAATGTTGTTCTAAAACTGTTTGACAATTTGCTTAAAAAATTGGTGACCCTCACCCCATCCTTGTTTGTGAATTACTTAGCATTTCATGGAAGCTGCTTCTTTTATAGCCAATCATGGCACCCACCTGTTCTCAATTAGCCTGCACACCTGTGGGATGTTCCAAATAAGTGTTTGATGAGCATTCCTCAACTGTATCAGTATTTATTGCCGCCTTTCCCAACTTCCTTGTCATGTGTTGCTGGTATCAAATTCTAAAGTTAATGATTATTTGCAACAAAAAAAAAGTGTATCAGTTTTAACTTCAAATATGTTGTCTTTGTAGCATATTCAACTGAATATGGGTTGAAAATTATTTGCAAATCATTGTATTCTGTTTATATTTACATCTAACACAATTTCCCAACTCATATGGAAACAGGGTTTGTATATACTGGTTTGCAAAGTAATATTTTTAACATAATTAGGTGGAATTAGATCATCTCCCACGGCACATCAGACTATCTCACGGCAGGCACAGTGGTTGAAAAACACTAGAATAGACGATATGTCTATTATTTTTAACTTATGAGAGTCCGAATATATCGACACACGTAGGACGGTGGATTATTTTTGTTACGTGTCTGTCTTTGCAACGCGATTGGCTCTTCTCTCACAGCCGTTTGTGCGTAACTGTGCCAGTTTGCACGCACATTTGAAACGTGCCGCATAAAGACGCGAAACAGGGGCCCGCAGAACAGTTTGAGCGATGATAAAACACTATATAATAGAGTTGCATTTTCTCCTCCCAGTTATGTGGGTGTTCTAGAAGCTGAGCATGTATTCTGCACATTCATGAAGACACACACTCTAAACCAGGGGTGCCCACACTTTTTCTGCAGGCGAGCTACTTTTCAATTGACCAACTCGAGGGGATCTACCTCATTTATATATATCATTTATATTTATTTATTTATGAAAGAGACATTTTTGTAAACAAGTTAAATGTGTTTAATGATAATACAAGCATGTGTAACACATATAGATGTCTTTCTTTCACAAAGACAAGAATATAAGTTGGTGTATTACCTGATTCTGATGACTTGCATTGATTGGAATCAGACAGTAATGATGATAACGCCCACATTTTCAAATGGAGGAGAAAAAAAGTTGTCCTTTCTGTACAATACCACATGAAAGTGGTTGGTTTTTGGCATCTAATTCATCCAGCTTCCATACACTTTACAAGAAAAACATTGGCGGCAAATTCCGTAGCTTGCTTGATTGACATTCACGGCACCCGAGGGTCTTGTGAGATGACGCTGGCTGCTGCCAGTTCATTATTATGAAAAAATGACAGAGAGGAAGGCGAGAAACACTTTTTATTTCAACAGACTTTCGTCAAAACTCTAAAGGCCGACTGCACATTTCCTATCTTCACAATAAAAGCCCTGCTTCATGCTGCCTGCGCTAACAAAATAAGAGTCTCAGAAAGCTGGCGTGCACAAGTGATGTGCACGCCAGCTTTCTGAGGGATCGCTTGTGCACGCCAGTTTTCCGAGACTCTGTATTTAGTTAGCGCAGGCAGCATGAAGCAGGGCTTTTATTGTGAAGATAGGAAACGTGCAGTCTGCCTTGAGAGTTTTGACGGAAGGTACGGCGCGAGAGTCTGTTGAAATAAAAAGTGTTTCTCGCCTTCCTCTCGGTCATATTTTCATAATAATGATCTTGCAGCAGCCAGCGTCATCTCACAAGACCCTCCGGTACCGTGAATGTCATTTAAGTGACGTCTTGGTGAAGATTGATGATCACTCATTTTTCAGGTCTATTTTTTTTAAAAGCCTGGCTCGAGATCGACTGACACACCCTGCTCTAAATGGATTGCTCTTTGCATTTTGCTCACTTATTAGTTGTAGCTCAGCTTTGTGTGCGCTATCAAGTTTTCACGTGTTTTTATATAAACGCAAACCTTTAGCAGACCATGCCCACAGTACACTGCTTGTTGAATGACCCTCTCTTAATGAAACCACCTTTGCGTTGTTCAGGCATCAAGCTGAAGGCGTGAAGACCACAACAGAGACGGTGAAGCAGGCCTTGGTGGACGCCAAGACTGCTCAGACGTCTGCAGAGAAAGCCATCGCCAGAGCCAGAGCTGATATTGATGACACCGAGACCCGCCTGGCACAGGTCAATATTTACATGCATGTACGGCCTATACATATGTATGAGTACATATTATTATAATATTATAATGGGAATATAATTAATAATTATTATACATATATATGTATACATACATATGCATACATTAAGCCTATAAATATATGAGTACATATTATTATAATAATATAATGGATATGTAATTGATAATTATTATACTTATATATATATATATATATATATATATATATATATATATATATTAGGGATGCACTGAAATGAAAATTTGTGGCCGAAGCCGAAACCGAATAAAATTTGAGCGCTTGGCCGAAGGCCGAATACCATCCATCCATCCATTTTCTACCGCTTATTCCCTTTCGGGGTTGCGGGGGGCGCTGGCGCCTATCTCAGCTACAATCGGGCGGAAGGCGGGGTACACCCTGGACAAGTCGCCACCTTATCGCAGGGCCGAATACCAAATACCGAATAATAAATGCAGTTTTAGACATGTTTTTCAAATAAAGTAATTTTTTTATTGAATATTGACATTTTTTTAATATTCCAGTAGCCTTTGCTTTTCAAAAAAAGCACAGTTTTTCATTTATATTAGGCCTTCAAACAAAAGATGCATTCCAAAAAAAAAATAAAGTGCATTAAAGTGGATAAACCCATAACAAATGAATTATTGTCCTTTTGGCAAAAGTCTGCTTAGCCACAGTAGATATGCTAATAATGTAAACAGAAGGCTTAAGTAGATCTCAATTAAGTGTGTGCTTGTAACCTCATACACTTATACAGGTAGCCTACACAACAGGCTAATAATGTAAACAGAAGGCTCAAGTATATCTCAATAAGTGTGTGCATGTAACCTCATACACTTATACAGGTAGCCTACACAACAGGCTAATAATGTAAACAGAGGCCCCACTAAATCTCAATAAGTGTGTGCTTGTAACCTCATACACTTATACAGGTACACAACATATCCCAATGTAACCTCATACACTTATACAGGTACACAACATATACCAGGCCAGAACAGATTTGTCAATAACAGTACTTCAGCTTCAGAATAAAAAGAAGGAAACTAACTATGTATAAAACAATTTAAATTTAACACTGCACGTTGGTTGATTGCGTCACCGCGTCAAAAAATTGCGTCTTTGCGTCACACGCCACTATTCGGCCTTGTTTTTAACTCATTCCACCGAAGGCCGGATGTGGCTTTTTCTGCCATATTCAGCCGAATATATTCGGTTACCGATTGTATATATATATATATATATATATATATATATATATATACAGTATATATTAGGGATGCACCGATTAATCGGTGCATATATATATATGTATGTATATATAGACTATATATATATATATATATATATATATATATATATATATATATATATATATATAGTCTATATATATATATATATGTATGTATGTATGTATGTATGTATATACAGTGGGGCAAAAAAGTATTTAGTCAGCCAGCGATTGTGCAAGTTCTCCCACTTAAAATGATGACAGAGGTCTGTAATGTTCATCATAGGTACACTTCAACTGTGAGAGACAGAATGTGAAAAAAAAATCCAGGAATTCACATTGTAGGAATTTTAAAGAATTTATTTGTAAATTATGGTGTAAAATAAGTATTTGGTCAACCATGCAAAGGAGGTATTGGCTCAAAATATCACGATACATGGCCCCATTCATTCTTTCCTTAACACGGATCAATCGTTCTATCCCCTTAGCAGAAAAACAGCCCCAAAGCATGATGTTTCCACCCCCATGCTTCACAGTAGGTGTGGTGTTCTTGGGATGCAACTCAGTATTCTTCTTCCTCCAAACACGAGGAATTGAGTTTATACCAAAATGGATACATGGATGATACAGCAGAGGATTGGGAGAATGTCATGTGGTCAGATGAAACCAAAATAGAACTTTTTGGTATAAACTCAACTGGTCGTGTTTGGAGGAAGAAGAATACTGAGTTGCATCCCAAGAACACCACACCTACTGTGAAGCATGGGGGTGGAAACATCATGCTTTGGGGCTGTTTTTCTGCTAAGGGGACAGGACGATTGATCCGTGTTAAGGAAAGAATGAATGGGGCCATGTATCGTGAGATTTGGAGCCAAAACCTCCTTTGAATGGTTGACCAAATACTTATTTTCCACCATAATTTACAAATAAATTATTTAAAATTCCTACAATGTGAATTCCTGGATTTTTTTTCACATTCTGTCTCTCACAGTTGAAGTGTACCTATGATGAAAATGACAGACCTCTGTCATCATTTTAAGTGGGAGAACTTGCACAATCGGGGGCTGACTAAATACTTTTTGGCCCCACTGTAAATATCCATTACGTTCCATGAGCAGGTTGTGTTATGTGTGGCCAAGCTTGCGCTGGTTAATTATTTTTTTCCCCCCGCATCATGACTAGGGAAGGTTGTTTATAAGTAAACGCTGTGCTGTGGGTCCTGGCAAGTACAATTATTAGTGAAGTGAAGTGAATTATATTTATATAGCGCTTTTTCTCTAGTGACTCAAAGCACTTAACATAGTGAAACCCAATATCCAAGTTACATTTAAAGCAGTGTGGGTGGCACTGGGAGCAGGTGGGTAAAGTGTCTTGCCCAAGGACACAACGGCAGTGACTAGGATGGCGGAAGCGGGAATCGAACCTGCAACCCTCAAGTTGCTGGCACGGCCACTCTACCAACCGAGCTAAAACCGCCTATTGGATGATTAACATTTATTGGCCACCAGATGGCGACAAAATGGCAGGTATTAGACAACTGGCTATTTGTACCGTATTTTTCGGACCATAAGGCGCACGTAAAATCATTTGATTTTCTTAAAAATCGACACTGCACCTTATAACCCGGTGCGCACAATGTATGGAATAATTCTGGTTGTGCTTACTGGCCTCGAAGCAATTTTTTTGGGAACATGTTTTAATGATAAGTGTGACCAGTAGATGGCAGTGACACATAGGAGATATGTGTAGACTGCAATATGACGCCAGTAAACAATTTCCCTTGTGGATCAATAAAGTTTGCCTAAGTCTAGGTCTGAAGTCTATCATTTGTATATTTCCATCTCCTCAGATTGAGTCAGAAACGTCAAACGGCGAGCGGGAACTGAGCGAGGCCGTGGATCGTCTGGGTACGCTGGGCCGAGAGATCGGCGTGCTGAAGACCAAACGGGCCAACAACAGCATGGCGGCCGCCCGGGCCGAAGAGACCGCCACCATGGCCAGAGACAAGGCCAACGAAGCCAAGCAGGTGATTGTTGTGTGTTTGCAGACCATGGCCCTGTGGTCACTTTGCCACTCAGACCCTCTGTGGATGCCCAGATCCTGGACGGGCAGCTGACAGACAAGTACCATGAGGTGAAGCAGCGGGTCAACACCAAGGCCAAAGCTGTTCAAGAAGCCAAAACCAAGGCGGAGATGCTGCGGGACGAAGCCAAGCAGCTACTGCAGGACGCCCAGAACAAGCTCAAGAGACTCGCAGGTACAGAAATACACGTGTTCAGCATATTTGGAACTTTATTATCCAACAATAAAACAAATATAATACTATCATTCAATTCAAACTTTTAAAAATTAAAGAAAAATCCAAGTTACACCAAAGCAAGTTATTCATCAAATTGTACACTGTAGAAATGAGAATAGACCTCGAGTGGATCTAACATAATAGTGAGAGTCTAGTCCATAGTGGATCTAACATAATAGTGTGAGAGTCCAGTCCATAGTGGATCCAACATAATAGTGAGAGTCCAGTCCATAGTGGATCTAACATAATAGTGAGAGTCCAGTCCATAGTGGATCTAACATAATAGTGAGAGTCCAGTCCATAGTGGATCTAACATAATAGTGAGAGTTCAGTCCATAGTGGATCTAACATAATAGTCATAATCCAGTCCATAGTGGATCTAACATAATAGTGAGAGTCCAGTCCATAGTGGATCTAACATAATATTGTGAGAGTCCAGTCCATAGTGGATCTAACATAATAGTCATAATCCAGTCCATAGTGGATCTAACATAATAGTGAGAGTCCAGTCCATAGTGGATCTAACATAATATTGTGAGAGTCCAGTCCATAGTGGATCTAACATAATAGTGAGAGTCCAGTCCATAGTGGATCTAACATAATATTGTGAGAGTCCAGTCCATAGTGGAATTAACATAATAGTGAGAGTCCAGTCCATAGTGGATCTAACATAATAGTGAGAGTCCAGTCCATAGTGGATCTAACATAGTAGTGAGAGTCCAGTCCATAGTGGATCTAACATAATAGTGAGAGTCCAGTCCATAGTGGATCTAACATAATAGTGAGAGTCCAGTCCATAGTGGATCTAGCACAATAGTGAGAGTCCAGTCCATAGTGGATCTAACATAATAGTGAGAGTCCAGTCCAGTCCATAGTGGATCTAACATAATAGTGAGAGTCCAGTCCATAGTGGATCTAATACAATAGTGAGAGTCCAGTCCTTAATGGATCTAACATAATAGTGAGAGAGTCCAGTCCATAGTGGATCTAACATAATAGTAAGAGTCCAGTCCATAGTGGATCTAACATAATAGTGAGAGTCCAGTCCATAGTGGATCTAACATAATAGTGAGAGTCCAGTCCATAGTGGATCTAACATAGTATTGTGAGAATCCAGTCCATAGTGGATCTAACATAATAGTGAGAGTCCAGTCCATAGTGGATCTAACATAGTATTGTGAGAATCCAGTCCATAGTGAGTCTAACATAATATTGTGAGAGTCCAGTCCATAGTGGATCTAGCATAATATTGTGAGTCCAGTCCATAGTGGATCTAACATAATAGTGAGAGTCCAGTCCATAGTGGATCTAACATAATAGTGAGAGTCCAGTCCATAGTGGATCTAACATAATAGTGAGAGTCCAGTCCATAGTGGATCTAACATAATAGTGAGAGTCCAGTCCATAGTGGATCTAACATAATAGTGAGAGTCCAGTCCATAGTGGATCTAACATAATAGTGAGAGTCCAGTCCATAGTGGATCCAACATAATAGTGAGAGTCTAGTCCATAGTGGATCTAACATAATAGTGAGAGTCCAGTCCATGGTGGATCTAACATAATAGTGAGAGTCCAGTCCATGGTGGATCTAACATAATAGTGAGAGTCCAGTCCATAGTGGATCTAACATAGTAGTGAGAGTCCAGTCCATAGTGGATCTAACATAATAGTGAGAGTCCAGTCCATAGTGGATCTAACATAATAGTGAGAGTCTAGTCCATAGTGGATCTAACATAATAGTGAGAGTCCAGTCCATGGTGGATCTAACATAATAGTGAGAGTCCAGTCCATGGTGGATCTAACATAATAGTGAGAGTCCAGTCCATAGTGGATCTAACATAGTAGTGAGAGTCCAGTCCATAGTGGATCCAACATAATAGTGAGAGTTCAGTCCACAGTGGATCTAACATAATAGTGAGAGTCCAGTCCATAGTGGATCTAACATAATAGTGGGAGTCCAGTCCATGGTGGATCTAACATAATAGTGAGAGTCCAGTCCATAGTGGATCTAACATAGTAGTGAGAGTCCAGTCCATAGTGGATCCAACATAATAGTGAGAGTTCAGTCCATAGTGGATCTAACATAATAGTGAGAGTCCAGTCCATAGTGGATCTAACATAGTAGTGAGAGTCCAGTCCATAGTGGATCTAACATAATAGTGAGAGTCCAGTCCATAGTGGATCTAACATAATAGTGAGAGTCCAGTCCATAGTGGATCTAACATAATAGTGAGAGTCCAGTCCATAGTGGATCTAACATAATAGTGAGAGTCCAGTCCATAGTGGATCTAACATAGTAGTGTGAGAATCCAGTCCATAGTGAGTCCAACATGATATTGTGACAGTCTAGTCCATATATATATATTATCTCTGTTTAATTCCGTATGAAAGTTTCACGTGAATAAATGTAACTTTTATGGCCCCAACATGGCTATTTTGCAGCATTTTTTTGTTTATTTGTTTTTTGCTGTATGCTTTTTAACCTGCAAAGCACTTTGGTCCGATTTTAAAAATTGTTGTAAACTTGCTATATAAATAAAATAAAATTGCCTTGCCTTGCCTCTGTGTTAAAACCCGATATGAAAAACTGCGCAGGTTACTAAGCACGGCCGATGTTTTGTTCCCGCAGAACTGGAGAAAAACTACGAGGATAACCAGAGGAGGCTCGAAGGGAAAGCTCGACAGCTGGACGGCTTGGAAGACAAGATGAAAGCCATCCTCAACGACATCAACAAACAGATCCAGATCTATAACACCTGCCAGTAGTTTTTCTTTGTACTGTCACTGGTGGGAAATACTGTACCGGGGAGAACTGAGCGTGTGCAGGTTGTATTGCTTATTGTATGGTTGTAAATGTGTGTACTGTATTATCAAAAGTGTGTGTATATTTAATTTCCAGATGTCAATGTATGTCCAAATATATGTTAAAAAAATAAGGCAAAGAAACCATTGTTACATTAATATTATTCAGTTATTTATGTTAGTTATTAAAGAGACAACGAAGAGACCAGGTTGAATTTTGCTAACAAAGCTATGCCAAAGAAGCTAGAATTAAATAAATAAATAATTTTCACCTCGCTAGAGTTTTCTACAATATGAATAATTATGAGTGCCGCATTGAAAGGAAAATATATTACTAGAATAATATTAAGTTCAACAATTACAAGAATCATGTAGTCATTTTACAAGATTTACATTTTATATGTAAATATTCTATTGACATTATTACTTTATATCAGGGGTCGGGAACCTTTTTGGCTGAGAGAGCCAAAAAGCCAAATATTTTCAAATGTATTTCCGTAAGAGCCATATAATATTTTTTTTAACACTGAACACAACTAAACACGTGCATTTTAAGTAAGACCAACATTTCTAGAGTGTAATAGGTCTCTTATTCTTTGTAATAACATTGTTATTCTGAAGCTAACTGTGGAGGGGGCGTGGCCTGCGGGCCTGCAGCGAACTGGGGTGTGCCAGGACCGGCCTCTGAATAAGCGACAGGTGCGTAGATGGTCCACCTGGGCCTTGTTATCTAATCACCTGTCGCTCTGTTATAAGCAGCAGCCAGGAGGAGAGGCGGGGTTGGGGCTGGAGCCAGAGTGCGAGCGAGAACGAAAGAGAAAAAGACAATTGCTGCAAAGCAACTGAGAGACTTAATAAAAAATAAAACAATATTGTAACCCTGAAACAGGCTCTCATGTCGGTGCTTGGTGGTCTGAAGAACCCCCAGGAGGGCAAGCCCCACACTAACCAATAATAAATTAATAACTTCTTACCATTAACGCAACCTCTTGAACAGGTGCGGTAGAAAACGGATGGATGGATTAAAAATGCAGGAGATTGTTTTATATTTTGAATGTTATTTTTAACACTGATTACAAGTGGAATTATTCATTACTTATCTTGTTAAGCAATGTCAGCTCAGATTTATCTGAGAGCCAGATGCAGTCATCAAAAGAGCCACATCTGGCTCTAGAGCCATAGGTTCCCTACCCCTGCTTTATATCCTTGGAATTATTCTATTTTTTCTTGTCCATGAGGCCTTTTTTATATTCACAGAAAGACAAAGAAAGCTAAATAATACGGTATCATTGTATTACGGTGCCTTATTTTTGCAAATAAAGCCTGGACAATATATTTTATTTGTTTGTTTGAGTATTTTCTTTTTTAAGTTGAAAGTTTTCCCTCAGTTCAATCAATCAATCAATGTTTATTTATATAGCCCCAAATCACAAATGTCTCAAAGGACTGCACAAATCATTGCGACTACAACATCCTCGGAAGAACCCACAAAAGGGCAAGGAAAACTCACACCCAGTGGGCAGGGAGAATTCACATCCAGTGGGACGCCAGTGACAATGCTGACTATGAGAAACCTTGGAGAGGACCTCAAATGTGGGCAACCTCCCCCCCTCTAGGGGACCGAAAGCAATGGATGTCGAGCGGGTCTAACATGATACTGTGAAAGTTCAATCCATAGTGGCTCCAAGACAGCAGTGAGAGTCCCGTCCACAGGAAACCATCTCAAGCGGATCAGCAGCGTAGAGATGTCCCCAACCGATACAGGCGAGCGGTCCATCCTGGGTCTCGACTCTGGACAGTCAGTACTTCATCCATGGTCATCGGACCGGACCCCCTCCACAAGGGAGGGGGGGACATAGGAGAAAGAAAAGAAGCGGCAGATCAACTGGTCTAAAAAGGAGGTCTATTTAAAGGCTAGAGTATACAGATGAGTTTTAAGATGAGACTTAAATGCTTCTACTGAGGTAGCATCTCGAACTGTTACCGGGAGGGCATTCCAGAGTACTGGAGCCCGAACGGAAAACGCTCTATAGCCCACAGACTTTTTTTAACCACAACTTAGATCAAGTGAATTATATTTATATAGCGTTTTTCTCTCATGACTCAAGGCGCTTTACATAGTGAAAACCCGATATCTGAGTTACATTTAAACCAGTGTGGGTGGCACTGGGAGCAGGTGGGTAACGTGTCTTGCCCAAGGACACAACGGCAGTGACTAGGATGGCGGGAGCGGGGATCGAACCTGGATTCCTCAAGTTGCTGGCACGGCCACTCTCCCGCCTGATCTATACCGCAAGCTAAAGACATATTTGGTCCATACTACAGCAAATACAAATCGCTCAATATTATATTTGACATTGTTTTGCTAAATAAATCTGCTCAGGATGCCACCCGAACGCCTCCCTAGGGAGGAGTTTTGGGCACATCCGACTGGCAGGAGACCCAGGTGAGAGACCCAGGTCACGTTGGGAAGACTATGTCTCCCGGCTGGCCTGGACGAAGTGGCTGGGAAGAGGGAAGTCTTGCCCCTGGTGAGGGCGGTCGCATTTTTTTCCACTCCCTCTTCTCCCAGCTTGCTCCCTTTTGTTTTTGTCTTGTCTGAACTTTGAAGCCTCTTTCTTTGCGCTGTCCTCAAATCTAAACATCAGGCATGGATATGATCAGCTGGACTCTCGACGCAATTGACAAAATCTTTTTGACGAGGAAAAGAGGTTCTGGGGAGCCTGGCTGCCCTGATGGAAACATTGCTGCAGGGTACGTGAGAGATTCCTGGGATAAATGGAGAATCATGTGCCTCTCAGTCTCAATTCCACATTCAGTATTCATACATTCGGACCAATGATCATCGATCTCAACATCAATCAATGTTTATTTATATAGCCCTAAATCACAAATGTCTCAAAAGGACTGTACAAACCAAACCATTGTTGTTGCTATTTTTGTATTATGACAATTTATTATTGGATCATGTACTGCATTTTAATCTTTTGTTCTGTGATGTTTTTTGCCTGGACCCCAGGAAGAATAGTCTCCACTGCGGTGTAGACTAAAGGGGATCCTTAATAAACTAAACTACGACTACAACATCCTCGGAAGAACCCACAAAAGGGCAAGGAAAACTCACACCCAGTGGGCAGGGAGAATTCACATCCAGTGGGACGCCAGTGACAATGCTGACTATGAGAAACCTTGGAGAGGACCTCAGATGTGGGCAACCCCCCACCCCTCTAGGGGACCAAAAACAATGGATGTCGAGCGGGTCTAACATGATACTGTGAAAGTTCAATCCATAGTGGCTCCAACACAGCCGCGAGAGTTCAGTTCAAAGCGGATCCAAGACAGCAGCGAGAGTCCCGTCCACAGGAAACCATCGCAGGGCCAACACAGATAGACAGACAACATTCACACTCACATTCACACACTAGGGCCAATTTAGTGTTGCCAATCAACCTATCCCCAGGTGCATGTCTTTGGAAGTGGGAGGAAGCCGGAGTACCCCTTGGCATACCTTCAAGTACCCCCAGGGGTACGCGTACCCCCATTTGAGAACCACTGACTTAGCGCATGTTTACTTTTACCGCATGCCTTTGGTAAGCGCAGGAGTGAGAAGAGGTTTTAAATTAATTAGCGCACTGGCGGCAATTCAAGGAAATACGATATCTTGTGTTCATCATATAGCGTTGTTGTTGTTTTTGTTGTTGTTGTGCTTGCTACCATGTTTCATGTTTCATCATTCTATGTATATATACTGTCCTCTGGACCCCCTATCAAAAGTTTCTTCTAGCTTATTTGGGGGACCATTTCACGTACCAACATATTTAATTGATGATATTCACTCCTATTGAAATTGTTATATGGTGTTGTGAATAAACTTGAACTTGAACCCATGCACGCAGTCACGGGGAGAACATGTAAACTCCACACAGAAAGATCCCGAGCCCGGGATTGAACCCAGGACTACTCAGGACCTTCGTATTGTGAAGCAGACGTACTAACCCAAGGGAGTCAAACTCAAATACAGAGTGGGCCAAAATTTAAAACTGAACAAAGCCGCGGGCCAAGGTTGAACAAATGAACCTTTTAATAAGGACCCAAACAAGTTTTGCATTAAATATTGAACAAGCAAGGCTTATATAACTTTAGTGACATGCAAAATCCAGTTTCAAATAATAATAATAATAATAATAATAAAAATATCAATGGCATATCAAATAAAATCTAAACGATTTTCTATTTGCAATCTTCTGAGGTAAATATAAATTTTTTTCCCACGGGCTAATAATAAATTTGAAAAGAAAATAACAATAATGAATGAACCAAACATTCAAGCCTTGAAGTAGCAAGAGAAAATGCATGAATAAAACGTTAATTATTGCTCAATTTGCTGGAAGTTTCTGGGTATTTGTTCTGTTGTGTTACGGTGCGGATGTTCACCCGAAATGTGTTTGTCATTCTTGTTTGGTGTGGCTTCACAGTGTGGCACATATTTGTAAAAGTGTTAAAGTTGTTTATACGGCCACCCTCAGTGTGACCTGTATGGCTTTTGACCAAGTATGCCTTGCATTCACTTGTGTGTGTGTGTGTAAAAGCCACCAATATTATGTGACACGCTGTTAGTATGGAGGAAAAGCGGACGTGACGACAGGTTATAGAGAACGCTAAAGGCAGTGCCTTAAATGCACGCCCCCAATATAGTTGTTCAGGTGGAAATCGGTAGAAATTCGGGAGAATGGTTGCCCCGGGAGATTTTCGGGAGGGGCACTGAACTTTGTGAGTCTACTGGGAAAATTAGGAGGGTTGGCAAGTATGAGTATTAGTGGTGAATGTGGTGTTACAGCGGCACCACAGCTGTATAACACCGGCGGGCCAGCTCTAATGCTAAATTGATATTGCCTCAAGGGCCAAATTAAATTACACGGCGGGCCAAATTTGGCCCGCAGGCCAGAGTTTGACACCCATGCTTTAACCCAGGGGTAGGGAACCTATGGCTCTAGAGCCAGATGTGGCTCTTTTGATGACTGCATCTGGCTCTCAGATAAATCTTAGCTGACATTGCTTAACACGATAATTATGAATAATTCCGCTGGAATTCACAGTGCTAAAAATAACATTCAAAATATAAAACATTCCCATGCATTTAAATCCATCCATCCGTTTCCTACCGCACCTGTTCAAGAAGTCGCATTAATGGTAAGAAGTATTTAATGTCACGATGGGGTTGGGGGGGTCTCAGCTTTTTGCGGGGTCGTTCTCCCAGGAAGGCAGACAAACTACTCGGGACATGACATTTAGGTAAAAACATGACTAAATTTAAACTAAAAAAAGATACAAACAAAAATCGCTCACAGCGGAGGCACAACTTGGGCTAAGGAAGAAAGCTAACGCATAAACAGACTAAGAACATAAATCAAACAAAACTTACTTGGCATGGCATGAAGCACGAAACTATGGCAAGGCATGAAACAAGTCAGCACAGAGCATGAAAAGATCACATTGACGCCAGGGCGACTGACTGGCAAAGACAAGCTTAAATACTGCCTCTGATTAGTGCTCGGGAAGCAGGTGAGCGGGCATTTTGTCCACCAGAGACAGGTGGACAAAATGAGTAACCAAGGAAACCAGACAAGGGAGTGGAAAAAAACAGGAACTTAAAGAGTCCAAAAGACAAACAGCACATGGCCCAAAAAAAACATGATCAACAGACATGACATTTTATTTATTATTGGTTAGCTTCGGAATAACAATGTTATGAAAAAGAATAAGAGACTTTTTATACTTTAAAAATGTTGGTCTTACTTAAAAATGCACGCATTTAGTTGTATTGAGTGTTAAAAAATATTATATGGCTCTCACGGAAATACATTTTGAAATATTTGGCTTTCATGGCTCTCTCAGCCAAAAAGGTTCCCGACCCCTGCCTTAGCAGAAAACAGCCCCAAAGCATGATGTTTCCACCCCCATGCTTCACAGTAGGTCTGGTGTTCTTGGGACGCAACTCAGTATTCTTCTTCGTCCAAACACGACGCGTTGAGTTTATACCAAAAAGTTCTGTTTTGGTTTCATCTGACCACATGACATTCTCCCAATCTTTTGCTGTATCATCCATGTATCCATTTTGGTATAAACTCAACTCGTCGTGTTTGGAGGAAGAGGAATACTGAGTTGCTTACTCCGCATGTCAACATCTCCGTTTGGTGCACCACGCCCACACCATCAAAATGCCGAGGCAAACAATTCCAGATTAACACCTTATGGAAAAAAACAGTGATTTTTTTTAGTTGTGATTTCCTGCATGAAAGTTTAAAATGAGCATATATTAATGCAGTATGAAGAAGAATGTTTTAATGTAGACACATAGAATCAGCACCTCCAAATCCGAGTCCATGGTTCTCTCCCGGAAAAGGGTGGAGTGCCATCTCCGGGTTGGGAGGAGACCCTGCCCCAAGTGGAGGAGTTCAAGTACCTAGGAGTCTTGTTCACGAGTGGGGGAAGAGTGGATCGTGAGATCGACAGGCGGATCGGTGCGGCGTCTTCAGTAATGCGGACGTTGTACCGATCCGTTGTGGTGAAGAAGGAGCTGAGCCGGAAGGCAAAGCTCTCAATTTACCGGTCGATCTACGTTCCCATCCTCACCTATGGTCATGAGCTTTGGGTCATGACCGAAAGGATAAGATCACGGGTACAAGCGGCCCAAATGAGTTTCCAGGTCTCTCCCTTGGAGATAGGGTGAGAAGCTCTGCCATCCGGGAGGAACTCAAAGTAAAGCCGCTGCTCCTCCACATGGAGAGGAGCCAGATGAGGTGGTTCGGGCATCTGGTCAGGATGCCACCCGAACGCCTCCCGAGGGAGGTGTTTAGGGCACGTCCAACCGGTAGGAGGCCACGGGGAAGACCCAGGACACGTTGGGAAGACTATGTCTCCCGGCTGGCCTGGGAACGCCTCGGGATCCCCCGGGAAGAGCTAGACGAAGTGGCTGGGGAGAGGGAAGTCTGGGCTTCCCTGCTTAGGCTGTTGCCCCCGCGAGCCGACCTCGGATAAGCGGAAGAAGATGGATGGATGGATGGACATAGAATCATCATACTGCTGTGATTATATGTATCAAGTATACATTCAAAGCAAAGGCAAAATATCAAGATATATATCGTGCATCGCGATATGGCCTAAAAATATTGCGATATTAAAAAAAGGCCATATCGCCCAGCCCTACACTGAGCATTCATGAATTGTCCGTTTGCTTGTGCCATCAATTGCATACAAAAGGTGGTATGATTAGTGCTGTCAAATTATTATAATTTTTTTTATCAAATTAATCACATCAGGGCTGGGCGATATATCGATATACTCGATATGTCGCGGGTTTGTCCGTGCGATTTAGAAAATGACTATCGTGATATTCGAGTATACATTCTCACGCAGTTGCTTTTAGCTTCGGGCGTTTTCCACTCTTTCTTGTCTCTCCTTCTCACTACCCCTCTCCCACCGTGCTGCCTTTCTGCAATGTCAACCGCCATAAAAAAATAAATAAAACGCCACCAAAGCCCTGCAAGCGTTTTATTTTGAAATAAACCAAAGCGGAAGTGACGCGTGTCACGTGCTTCCCTCCGTCCCGGATGAGGCTGGTCTTCTTCTGGCTCGTCCCCCGCGGTAGCTGCTTGTTGTCCCTAAACAAAATAATACTTCTATCCTGCAAAGCCCACTTAATGGCGTCGCCGAGCTAAGAACTGCTTTCTTTTAAGGTCGCTGCGGACTGAAAAAAAAAATTAATATACATGATAAAGAACCACCTTTTCCGACATGGGTCCAGGATAAAAGATCTAGAATATTCCAGAAGCACCGTTGACTGCGCGGCCTGGTGCGGCTAACAAGCCTTTAACAGCCGGCTGGAGGACGCAGAAGTCACCGGCTGTTGTGTACACAGCAGACATTACTCTCCTTTTTTACTTCTCTCTCAGTAAGTACACTATTTTACTTTCTAAATATGACACAATAGTAGCCTTTTATCCGCAGCTACACCGGGGTCGTGTCAGTTCAAAATGGTTGGCTGGCTTTAGCTCAGTTCGAGCTGATGACGTTAAGGTTGTTTTGTTATGTTGTCCAATTTATGTGTTGGCAGCCAATATGCATTATTATTTATATTTACATGTAGGGCTGGGCGATATGGCCTTTTTTAATAGTGCGATATAATTAGGACATGTTACCAAATAGTAGCCCGGGCGTTTATTTCACAAAATCGATTTTGGAGACGGGCGTTTAAAAGAAGCAGGCGGTTATTTGCACAAGGCTTTTATGTATTTTTGCACCAGCCTGCACTGCTTTTTGTTTACGATGTTTTCCTCTTGAATCGATTAAAGGCCTACTGAAATGAGATTCTGTCCATAAAAGTTATGAACAGAATCGGTGACAAAGGACAGAATTTCTAGGCGCAGTCAAGGCGTTGAAGGGTTCCGGTTTGGTGACCGCAGGATTAGGTCTCTGCTTTTTGCAGATGATGTGGTCCTGATGGCTTCATCTGACCGGGATCTTCAGCTCTTACTGGATCGGTTTGTGAAGCGACCGGAATGAGAATCAGCACCTCCAAGTCCGAGTCCATGGTTCTCACCCGGAAAAGGGTGGAGTGCCATCTCCGGGTTGTGGAGGAGACCCTGCCCCAAGTGGAGGAGTTCAAGTACCTAGGAGTCTTGTTCACGAGTGAGGGAAGAGTGGATCGTGAGATCGACAGGCGGATCGGTGCGGCGTCTTCAGTAATGCGGACGTTGTACCGATCCGTTGTGGTGAAGAAGGAGCTGAGCCGGAAGGCAAAGCTCTCAATTTACCGGTCGATCTACGTTCCCATCCTCACCTATGGTCATGAGCTTTGGGTCATGACCGAAAGGATAAGATCACGGGTACAAGCGGCCCAAATGAGTTTCCCCCGCCGTGTGGCGGGATTCTCCCTTAGAGATAGGGTGAGAAGCTCTGCCATCCGGGAGGAACTCAAAGTAAAGCCGCTATTTTTATTGTACCCCGACTTTTAGCCGTGTGTGGTGCTGGGCTGAAATGTCCGCTCCAACCAATAACGTCACAAGCACGCGTCAACATAAGCGTCATCATTCCGCGACGTTTTCAACAGGATACCTCGCGGGAAATTTAAAATCGCAATTTAGTAAATTAAACCATGTGTTGCAATGTTAATATTTCATCATTGATATGTAAACTATCAGACTGTGTGGTCAGTAGTAGTGGCTTTCAGTAGGCCTTTGAGGTTGCGACTGGTTGTTTTGTTATGTTGTCGAACTTATGTGTTGGCAACCTACATGTATTATTATTTACATTTTCATGTGACAAAAGTACAAGATATAATTAATGTGTCTGATCCAGTCGCTGGTTGCATCCCTTGAAATGCATTGTTGCCAACATAATGGCAACAGTTACATAACATTTCGTTGTATTTTTGGTATGGCAAATGGAACACCGCCTGGGCATTTAGGCACAGTAATATCCAGTAATTATGTTGTTATACTACATTTTTTTTATATTATTTTTGTTGTCACGCCACTGATGAAGGCTTAGCTTCAAAATAGTAGCACAGGAAAAAAAAAATAGGAGCAATAGGAAATTTCCAACACTCAATGTGCACCGACGTCCAACTGGGTGTGAGTTTTCCTTGCCCTTATGTGGGCCTACCGAGGATGTCGTAGTGGTTTGTGCAGCCCTTTGAGACACTGGTGATTTAGGGCCATATAAGTAAACGATTGATTGAATAACATTTGAACTCACACACACGTGGACACAGTGCTATCATAAGGCCTAATGCAACACTTAATTGAACATTTTGAAAGGGACAATCGGTAGAAAATGGATGGATGAATGTCCCAATGCTTTTTCTAGTCAAGTAATACTAGTCTTAAAGGCCTACTGAAATGAGATGTTCTTATTTAAACGGGGATAGCAGGTCCATTCTATGTGTCATACTTGATCACTTTGCCATATTGCCATATTTTTGCTGAAAGGGTTTAGTAGAGAACATCGACGATAAAGTTTGCAACTTTAGGTCGCTAATAAAAAAGCCTTGCCTGTACCGGAAGTAGCAGACGATGTGCGCGTGACTTCACAGGTTGTAGGGCTCCTCACATCCTCACATTGTTTACAATCATAGCCACCAGCAGCAAGAGCGATTCGGACCGAGAAAGCGATGATTTCCCCATTAATTTGAGTGAGGATGAAAGATTCGTGGATGAGGGAAGTTACAGTGAAGCACTAAAAAAAAAAAAAAAAAAAAAAGGCGACTGCTCCAGGCGGCGGCAGTGGGAGCGTTTCAGATGTAATTGGACACATTTACTAGGATAATTCTGGAAAATCTTTTATCTGCTTATTGTGTTAATAGTGTTTTAGTGAGATTATTAAGTCATACCTGAAAGTCGGAGGGCTGCAGTGAACGCCAGTGTCTCTGAGATAAGCCAATAAAGGAGCCAAGATCACAGCTGCCTTCTTGACAGAGGTCGCATAATCCGCTCACGTGACTTAATATCACAATTTTACCATCCAAAAACTTGCTGGTTGACATGTGGTAGAGAAACATGTTCGCTTCACAACAAACAAAGAAACACTGGCTGTGTTTTGGTTGCTAAAGGCAGCTGCAATCCACCACTTTTCACCAACAGCATTCTTGTTTATAGTCTCCATTCTAAATTGAACAAATTGCAAAAGATTCAGTAACACAGAGTCCAAAATACTGTGTAATTATGCGATGAAAAGAGGCGATCCAAATAGTATTCGTCCTTCACTATGTAGTAGGTTACTACGAAGGTTATGAAATTATCTTCATTCTCTAGCGAGTGACTTTTCAAATGATGCTACATATTAGCAGTGTTGCTACTTTTTATAGCAACGTTTTTGCCCCACACTTGACAAATTACGTTGTCTGTTCGACATATTCCCACTTGAAGCCGAACCACCGCCAGATGATGGACCCCCTTCTGTTTTTATTGGGAATTAAGTCTTCCTTCATTTTTTACCAGATCCGCACCTTGTTTTATCTCGTTTTCCCACTCGTACGGCTACGTTAGCAGCTAATGTAGCCCAGTCTGCTACCTCTCTGTTGGGCGAGGGCGTACGTATGTGACGTATGAGGTGACAGTATGTCACGTATGTAAGAATATGCGCCTGCTTGTCTGTGAGGAGAGACAGGAAAGAGTGAGAAGAGCCTGAAGTGTAATGCCCGCAGCCAAAAGCAACTGTGTGAGAACATATACTCGAATATTACAATATAAATGGGTTGTACTTGTATAGCGCTTTTCTACCTTCAAGGTACTCAAAGCGCTTTAATATAGTCATTTTCTATATCGCACAGAGAAAACCCGCGATATATCGATATATTGCCCAGCCCGATTTACATGTGACAAAACTACAAACTATTATTAATGTGTCGGATCCAGTCGCTGGTTGCATCCTTTGAAATGCATTGCTGCCAACATAATGGCAACAGTTACATAACATTTCGTTGTATTTTTGGAATGGCAAATGGAACACCGCCCAGGCATTTAGGCACATTAATAGCCAACAATTATGTTGTTAAGCTCCTTTTTCTTTTTTTTTTTTTTTAGTTGTCACTTATTGATGCAGGCATAGCTTCAAAATAGTAGCACAGAAAAAAAATAGGAGCAATAGGAAATTTCCAACACTCAATGTGCACAATAACATTTGCTCTCACACTGGACACAGTGACTTAGACTTAGACTTCCTTTTTATTGTCATTCAAATTTGAACTTTACAGTACAAATAACAATGAAATTTTGTTGCATTGGCTCTTGGTAGTGCAGCATAAAAAAGCAAAAAGGTGCAGATATAAATACATAGGTTACTGTACAGATACAGTAAATATATTGCACTTTTGCATATGCATCCAGGTTTATGGATGTATGTTATATTGTCTTTTTATTCCAGCGAGTTAAATGGTAAATGGGTTGTACTTTTATAGAGCTTTTCTACCTTTCTACCTTTTTTTAGTTGTCACTTATTGAGGCAGGCTTGGCTTCAGAATAGTAGCACAGAAAAAAAATAAGAGCAATAGGAAATTTCCAACACTCAATGTGCACAATAACATTAGCACTCACACTGGACACAGTGACTTAGATTTAGACTTAGACTTCCTTTTTATTGTCATTCAAAATTTAACTTTACAGTACAAATAACAACAACATTTTGTTGCATTGGTTCTTGGTAGTGCAGGATAAAAAAGCAAAAAGGTGCAGATATAAATACATAGGTTACTGTACAGATACAGTAAATATATTGCACTTTTGCATATGCATCCAGGTTTATGGATGTATGTTATATTGTCTTTTTATCCCAGCGAGTTAAATGGTAAATGGGTTGTACTTGTATAGCGCTTTTCTACCTTCAAGGTACTCAAAGCGCTTTGACACTACTTCCACATTCACACACTGATGGAGGGAGCTGCCATGTAAGGCGCTAACCAGCACCAATCAGGAGCAAGGGTGAAGTGTCTTGCTCAGGACACAACGGACGTGACGAGGTTGGTACTAGGTGGGGATTGAACCAGGGACCATCGGGTTGCGCACGGCCACTCTCCCAACCGCGCCACGCCGTCCCTTAATCCATTTTGGGGGAAGTTGAGGGGATAATTTAATTATGATGCGTTCAAGAGTCTTACGGCCTGAGGGAAGAAGCTGTTACAGAACTTGGAGTTCTGCTTCTGAGGCTGCGGAACCTCTTCCTAGAGTCCAGCAGTGAAAACAGTCGTTGGTGGGGGTAGGAGGAGTCTTTGCAGATTTTCTGAGCCCTGGTCAGGCAGCGGCTTTTTGCGATCTCCTGAGTGGGAGGAAGAGGAGTCCTGATAATCGTTTCCGCCGTCCTCACCACTCTCTGGAGAGACTTCCAGTCTGAGGCATTGCAACGCTAAAGTGAACATCTCCAAAAGGGACAAGCGGTAGGAAATGGATGGATGAATGTCCCATAGCTTTTTCTGGTCAAGTAATACTAGTCTTAAAGGTTTAGTGCCAATGATTGTTTCACACACACTCTAGGTGTGGTGAAATTTGTCCTCTGCATTTAACCAATCCCCTTGTTCTACACCCTGTGAGGTGAAGGGAGCAGTGAGCAGCAGTGAGCAGCAGTGGTGGCCATGCCCGGGAATCATTTTTGGTGATTTAACACCCAATTCCAACCCTTGATGCCAAATGCCAAGCAGGGAGGTAATAGGTCCCATTTTATAGTCTTTGGTATGACTTGGCTGGGGTTTGAACTCACAACTTACTAATCTCAGAGTGGACGCTCTAACCCCTAGGCCACTGAGTAGGTGCGACTCGGCTGGGGTTTGAACTCACAACCCACCGATCTCAGGGTGGACATACTATCCACTAGGCCACTGAGTAGGTTCATAGTCATGCCATGTACTGAGCTACACATGATTTTTGTCACTGGATGATGGCGTGGTGCAGTTGGGAGAGTGGCTGTGCCAGCAACCTGGGGGTTCCCGGTTCAATCCACACCTTCTACCATTCTAGTCATGTCCGTTGTGTCCTTGAGCAATACACTTCACCCTTGCTCCTAACGGGTCCTGGTTAGCACCTTGCATGGCAGCTCCCGCCATCAGTGTGAGTGTGGAAATAGTGTCAAAGTGCATTGAGTTCCTTAAAAAGGTAGAAAAGTGCTATACAAGTACAATCCATTTACTGGCATCTCCATCCATCCATCCATTTTCTACCGCTTATCCCTTTCGGGGTCGGGGGTGGGGGGTGCTGGAGCCTATCTCAGCGAAAGCCGGTACACCCTGAACAAGTCGCTACCTCATCACAGGGCCAACACAGATGGACAGACAGCATTCACACTCACATTAACACACGAGGGACCATTTATCTCATCACATGCAATTACATTACTGGTTTTAATGCTACTTAATACATACCAGAATGACCAGTGATGTTGATAGATTGTCAGCATAGTGCAGGGGTCGGGAACCTTTTTGGCTGAGAGAGCCATGAAAGCCATTTATTTCACAATGTATTTCCGTAAGAGCCATATGACATTTTTCAACACTGAATACAACTAAATGCGTGCATTTTTAAGTATGACCAACATTTGTAGAGTATAATAAGTCTCTTATTCTTTTTAACAACATTGTTATTATAAAAGTTAACCAATAATACATATAATATGTCTTACCATTAATGCGACATCTTGAACAGGTGCGGTAGAAAACAGATGGTTGGATTAAAATGCATGAGAATGTTTTATAATTTGAACATTATTTTTGAAACTGTGATTACCAGCGGAATTATTCATTACTTATCGTGTTAAGCAATGCCAGCTAAGATTTATCTGAGAGCCATATGCAGTCATCTGGCTCTAGAGCCATAGGTTCCCTACCCCCGGTTTAAGCATTAGACACCTTTTTACCTGCACTCTGCCTCCCGCTGTTTCCCACATCTACAAAGCAATTAGCTACCGACTGCCACCTACTGATATGGAAGAGTATTTCACTGTTACTCGGCATAGCTCGGTTGGCAGAGTGGCCGTGCTAGTAACCTGAGGGTTCCAGGTTCGATTCCAGCTTCCGCCATCCTAGTCACTGCCGTTGTGTCCTTGGGTAAGACACTTTACCCACCTGACCCCAGTGCCACCCACACTGGTTTAAATGTAACTTAGATATTGGGTGTCACTTTGTAAAGCGCTTTGAGTCACTAGAGAAAAGCGCTATATAAATATAATTATCTGAGAGCCATATGTTGTCATCAAAAGAGCCACATCTGGCTCTAGAGCCATAGGTTCCCTAGCCCTGGCATAGTGAGTCTCCAGGACCCACAAATTTAGTGGACCCCACAAAAAAAAAGGCAGTTTGCAACCTTTACATCAGACCTCGGCAAATTAAGCTCAGAAAGCTTTTCAATCTGGCCCGCCGGACATTCTCAAATAATTTTTTTTAAATCTTTAAGATCGAAACTGTAGCTGCCATTCATCGGCGGTCACTCGAACGAGTATGACAATCCTCCTGGTAGGGGTGTATCCCTTTATGGGGGATGCCTGTGCGTGGCTTAGTTTAACATGGGGAGACTGGTGCTCAGACAGTCACCGCATGATCCTTAACAGAATCTGGTCAGGGTCCAGTAGCATGCAGTCCAAGACGACTGGGGACCATTTTCTGCTGCAGCTTTCTCCCGCCATTGCAGCCGTTGTGGTAGTTCTTAAATCTACCGTCTTCCGCCTGCTCCGCCGTTGAGGTCCTCACCGTATCCCTGGCTAGGGGGCAGTCAGGTAGTAGGCCTTTGCCAAGGGCCACCTGGGGTAACAGTAGTAAAGAGGTTAACCTCCTAGTGCCTCAAGACCCCCATAGAGGAGCCTCCACTGCTGGGTGCACTTCAACATCATGCCCAGGACATAAATCTGCCATTATGATGTGCAGTGATGTATGTAACTATACAAAGTATTTCAATGGTTGGAATCTGCGCTTTTGCATGATATACTAGTTACTATGGTCATCTAATTAGTTCTTATGGTAATTTACGTCACAGCAGCTCAGGCGAGGCACCAAGCAGTGTGGGTGGGGAGCGTTTCCACAGAGGCCAGCCTGTACTGCGGGTGTCAGAGACAGATGTGGAAGGAGATTTTTATAACGAAGTTCAAAAGCTTTGTGATATATCAGATTGTAGGTGTTGTTGTTTTTTTTACCATTAGCGTTCATATTTTGCTGTGTTTGTTGCATTTTTGTTGCGTTTCGCTTGGTTGTAAAAATGTTTCGATCCAGAGGGGTTGTGACGTTCGTATGTTGTCAATATTCGGTGTTTTATCGTTCATAGTTAATATTGTAAATCCCACATTCTTTATTTTTATGTACATTCTTGGTGTCTCATTAAGTAAAACAAATGTAAAATTCCATTCCTGTATTTCAGGCGGTCTGTCGTAACGTTTTCAGCATTCAATCAGACTTTATTGTCAGGTTTTGTATTAGTGTTCCTAAAAATAGATATACTGGCCCTAGACACATTTTTTCTCCAAATTTGGACCCCGGGTCAAAATAACTTCCCAGGCCTGTTTTACACTCATGCCGAGAGGATGTTAACCAAAATTATAACCGTTATTAATATTACGTTATTTTTTTAATGTGCTCAAAATTTTATAAAAGTACTATTATTAATATTTTAACCAAGTGTTATTTAAATGAAAAAATAACCCAACACACTCAAAATGATTTCCTTTGTAGAAAAATAATTATTTTAGATAAAATACAGTTTCATGTACCTCAAATAGAAATTGAATGCGTGCATGAAAACAACACAAGCATTATAAACAAAATAATATGGCAGAGAAGAAAATGTCATGAATAAAAATAAATGTGAAAATTGTGCAACATTGCACCTTATGGATATAAGAGATAAATAAAACAAATGTAAGAATTGTGCATGACGGCATCTGATGTCCATATAGGTAAAAATTGTGTTTGTATAAGATGTAGTATTACACATAGTGCTGCACGATTATGTCCCAAAATAATAATCACTATTATTTATCACGATTATTCATTGTTGGGTAAAACAATGTTGGGGTGTGGTGTGAATGCCACGCCGTCATGTAATGTGTAAGGTGTGATAAAAAGGCTATCGATAAAGGTTATTCATACATTTTAAGACAGATATTTGTGTTTTTGTTTTTTAAAAGTCAGATTTTCTCATGCCTTTCTCTATTTTTTTTTTACATTTTCTTTTTAATTTATGTACTAATGTATGTACATTTTCATGCTGTGTCGGGACGGATCCATTAAGAGTTTGATCAGAAATATAAACCGTAAAATACCAACAAAATGCAATGTCAAATTAATGTTTTTTAAAGTAATAACTTTGTGAAGCGAAAAAAAAAACCCCCACAACTAATATTAAAAGAACACCAACCCTGGTGTTTACTTTTTGTACTTTTTGATTTCAATATAAAACATAAGGCCGTTTTTTCATTACACAAACTTTAATGATCCACAAGGGAAATTGTTCTTCTCCAACAACGCCATGTGGTTCAAATAAACAGTAGTGATAACTCACATATCTAATATACAATCTTCGTACTTAGTCTGGGTTCAATTTGATGAGATGACGAAACATTTGAGCAAGTATTGATGTTATTGCAACACTGACAAAATTAGCAGTTAAATATAGCACAAGTGACTATCCCAGTATACAAACGACAAGACATTATAAACAAGTTGTGGCAACGTTCCTGACACATCGTCTGCTGTGTCTTTACTCGCGTCATTAATTCTCGGACACAGCCGGTTAGAGGAAACTGTTGAGAAAATGAAAGCAACAACAAATATTTTTCTCCTCCACTTTATATACTTTCAGTGTGGGACAAATGCGTCTGCGATATTGTCCACACCTGTCGCACTCGCCATCTAACAGCAGTGTCCTCTTAAACAAATGTCGAGAAATAAAGTGAAACAAACCTTTCGGCTCCATTTTTTCTGAGGGAAAATCTCTTGGAGCAAAGTCCGTGTGGTTACTTTCTGCCATGTTTTGTCGAGTAAAACTGCGCTAATGCGCATGTGGCGACTTTGTTTCCAGGAAGTAAGCAGTGTTGCCTACAATGTATTGATAAAGGACAGTTTTTTAATCATAAAAAATGTAAGCGTTATTACCATATTTTTCGGATTATACGTGCGACATATACTCCGGAGCGATTTATGTGTGAAATTATTAACACATTACCCTAAAATATTAAATAATATTATTTATCTCATTCGCGGAAGAGACAAAGAAAATGTCAGCAATCGTCACACACACGTCAGCAATCGTCACACACACGTCAGCAATCGTCACACACACGTCAACCAATAAGAATTCGGTGGGGTAGGGTTATGGCAGAAGTGCATTGTGGGTAATGGGATGCTAACTGCTATATTCTATATGCTACTGCCGTAGCTATTACAATGGATCATTTCAACGTTGGCGGTAACTTATAAAAACTGAGAAGGGCTGAACAAAAATGGCACCGAAAAGGAAATCATGTACTGCGGATTACCAGCTGGACGTAGTGGAATATGCAGCAGAAAACGACAAGAGAAAGCGGCGCATACCTTTGCAGTTGGCAGAGTTGTTTGGAAGCGACATCAAGGAAGAAGATTTCATCGGATTTATCGATTAGGAGTGACAGATTTTTTTGTAAAGGTATAGCATGTTCTATATGTTATAATTATTTGAATAACTCTTACCATAATATGTTAGGTTAACATACCAGGCACCTTCTCAGTTGGTTATTTATGCCTCATATAACATACACTTATTCAGCCTGTTGTTCACTATTCTTTATTTATTTTAAATTGCCTTTCAAATAGGGCAGGGCGATATTTGCTTTTATTAATATTGCGATATTTTTATGCCATATTGCGATATACGATATATATTACGATATTTTGCCTTGCCCTTTAATGAACACTTGATGCATATAATCACAGCAGTATGATGATTCTATGTGTCTACATTAAAACATTCTTCTTCATACTGCTATCATATATGCTACTTTTAAACTTTCATGCAGAGAGGGAAATCACAACTAAGTCAATTTACCTAAACTGTATTTATTAAATACTCTTCATTCTCTCACGGGTGACTTTTTAAATGAAAGAACAAATTAAGTGTTGCTACCTTTTTGTAGTAACACTTATGCTGCATACTTTGCATTGATTGATTGATTCTTTTATTAGTAGATTACACAGTACAGTACTTATTCCGTACAATTGACTACTAAATGGTAACACCCCAATAAGTTTTTCAACTTGTTTAAGTCGGGGTCCACATTAATCAATTCATGGTACAAATATATACTATCAGCATAATACAGTCATCACACAGGTTAATCATCATAGTATGTACATTGAACAGCATATTTCTGTTGTCTGCTGAATATCTTCCCACTTGGAGCCAAACCACCGCCAGATGATGGACGCCCTGCTCTTTATGTTGGGCAATTATTGTTCTTCCTCCATTTGTGATAAGTTTCGCACCATCTCTGTCTCTCTGATCGGCGAGAGCTATGACGCTAGACTAGCGAGAGTATGTGACGTATGTAAGAAGGCGGGCTTGTTTTGCGTATCTGTCAGAATGAGAGACGAGGAGGAGTGAAACGCCTGTTGTGTAAAGCCTGCAGCTAGAAGCAACTCGACCTACTCTCGGCGAGAGCGTGCGACGCTACATGCGCGACAGTATGTGACGTATGTAAGAAGGCGGGCTTGTTTTACGTCTCTGTGAGAAGGACAGACGAGAAGGAGTGAGACACGCCAGTACTGTAATGCACTCAGCTTAAAGCAACGGTGTGAGAACATACAATCGAATATTACGATATAGTCATTTTTTATATCGCACAGAGACAAACCTGCGATATATCGTATATATCGATATATCGCCCAGCCCTACTTTCAAAGGTCGAGTCTTGGTGTTGGGTTTTATCAAATAAATTTACCCCAAAAATGCAACTTATATATGTTTTTTTTTCTTCTTTATTATGCATTTTCGGCAGGTGCGACTTATACTCTGGAGCGACTTATGCTCCGAAAAATCAATATATATTGATGTTGCACATTCAACGATCATTGCTTTACTATATGTCCCTCTACCATCTGTCCTAGGTTCCCTCTCCCCCATCACCATTCCCGATTCTGTTCTGGGCGACTTCAGACCAGTCTCATCGCCAAGATAGCTGGGCCAGGCAGGAAGCGGCACAGCTCAGATCCAGACTCCAGCAGCGGCAGCGGAAGCGATTCCAGCGACGGGCGGCCTCTAAGCGCCAAGTGTCTGAAGATGTCCTCCGGCGGGGGTGGCTCTGGGACGGCGGGCCGTCGCGGCGGGGCTCAGCATCAGCAGAGGGGAGGCGGCGACCACAGGTCAGAGCTGTCCTCCTCCAGTACCAACAAGAAGAAGCAGAAGGACAGAGCTAACCAGGAGTCCAGAGAGGCCAAGAAAGCTGCCGCTGCCGCTGCTGCAGGAGTGGATGGAGTCCTTGCAGAGGTCAAAAAAGGTACGGAGGACAAATTATTAAAAAAACAACAACCATATTTTAAAGGCCTACTGAAATGAGATTTTCTTATTCAAACGGGGATAGCAGGTCCATTCTATGTGTCATACTTGATCTATTTCGCAATATTGCCATATTTTTGCTCAAAGGATTTAGTAGAGAACATTGATGATAAAATTCGCAACTTTTGGTCGCTAATAAAAAGCCTTGCCTGTACCGTAAGTAGCAGACGATGTGCGCGTGACGTCACAGGTTGTAGGGCTCCTCACATCCTCACATTGTTTTTAATCATAGCCTCTAGCAGCAAGAGATATTCGGACCGATAAAACCACAATTTCCTTATTAATTTGAGCAAGGATGAAAGATTCGTGGATGAGGAAAGTTAGAGTGAGGCACTTAAAAAAAAAGAAGAAAAAAAAAGCGACGGCTCCGGGCGGCGGCAGTGGTAGCGTTTCAGATGTAATAAGACACATTTACTTGGATAATTCTGGAAAATCCCTTATCTGCTTATTGTTTTAATAATGTTTTAGTGAGATAGTAAAGTCATACCTGAAAGTCGGATGGCCAGTGTCTCAGAGAGAAGCCAACGGAGGAGCCGAGATCACAGATGCCTTTTTGAGCTGCAGGAGGAGGAGGTATAATCCACAGATGTCTCCGGTAAGAGTCGACTTAATATCACAATTTTCCCATCCAAAACCTTGCTGGTTGACGTAGAGAAACATGTTCGCTTGACCGCTCTGTGTTAAAGCTTCACAACAAAGAAACACCGGCTGTGTCTCGTTGCTAAAGGCAGCTGCAATCCACCGCTTTCCACCAACAGCATTCTTATTTGACGTCTCCATTATTAATTGAACCAATTGCAAAAGACTACTTTTAGCCCTGTGTGATGCTGGGCTAATATGTCCGCTCCAACCCGAGACGTCATGTGCACGCGTCATCATTCCGCGTCATCATTCCGCGACGTTTTCAACAAGAAACTCCGCAAGAAATTTAAAATTGTAATTTAGTAAACTAAAGCGGCCGTATTGGCATGTGTTGCAATGTTAATATTTCATCATTGATATATAAACTATCAGACTGTGTGGTCGCTAGTAGCGGGTTTCAGTAGGCCTTTAATTATAATTCACGGTGCATGAAAATTCACTGTGGGCGCTTTGAGTACCTTGAAGGTAGAAAAGCGCGATACAAGTAAAATCCATTTTGTTTCTTTTACCTAGTTTGTGTGTGCGTACACAAATATTGGTGTTTCGGCTTAGGAAGCATTTTTTGTTTTTTAGTCATAATTCAGTTATATTGTAGTGTAATGCCTGAGGCTAAAAGCAACTGAGTGAGAACGTATACTCGAATATCATAATATAGTCATTTTCTATATCGCACAGAGACAAACCCGTGGTATATCGAGTATATCGATATATATCGCCCAGCCCTAGTGTGTACATGTGGTATTAGGGGTGCAACAATACATGTTTTTGTATTAACCGGTCGATACAATATTCTTGGTTTGGTTTTATCAACTGACTATGCACTCTGTGCTGAAAGCTCAGTAGATCCACTAAGCTGCACATCCCACATTCATCCAGACCAAAACAAGCTGCTATTGTTTGGATGTAGCTTCTTTAGCTTTTATAGCTTGTTTGAACATAGCTAGTGCCTCAAATATATCTGGAATCGAAGATCCTCCACCATCATTCAGATCTGGCGTATGGAACTACTTTGATTTTCTTGTTAATAAGTATGATGGCAAGCGTGTCGTGGACAAAAATACAACAGTATGTCACGAGTGTCACACAACACTAAACTAAATACAACAATGACAACACATTTACGCCAACAACGCCCCAAATGTGATATTTGGCACTGAGCTGATCATAATTGTGCTGTCCATTTATTATACAGTGGAACCCCGATTCATGAACGCCTCTATATGGGTCGGTATAGCTCTGTTGGGAGAGTGGCCGTGCCAGCAACTTGAGGGTTCCAGGTTCAATCCCCGCTTCCGCCATCCTAGTCACAGCTGTTGTGTGGGCAAGGCACTTAACCCCACCGGGGCAAGACACTTTACCCAACTGCTCCTGGTGCCACCAACACTGGTTTAAAATGTAACTTAGATATTGGGTTTCACTAGGTAAAAGCGTTTTTTGAGTCACTCGAGAAAACCGCTATATAAATATAATTCACTTCACTTCAGCTGACTCTCTTTGCGGTCTTATTGGTGTATGTTGATTGGCAACACTAAATTGGCCCTAGCGTGTGAATGTGAGTGTGAATGTTTTCTGTCTATCTGTGTTAGCCCTGCGATGAGGTGGCGACTTGTCCAGGGTGTACACCGCCTTCCGCCCGAATTCAGCTGAGATAGGCTCCAGCACCCTCCGCAACCCCGAACGGGACAAGCGGTAGAAAATGGATGGATGGATGGTCTACGAACGTTTAAAACGAGCTAAACATGTGAGACCATTCATTCATTCATTTTTTCATTTATTTATTCTATTTCTTTGCCGCCGGAAGCTCTATGGGGGCTAACATTTTTTAAACTGCTTCTTGTAAAACACCATTTTGAAGAGGGGGGTCATCTGATGTCATATCCTGTTTACATTTTGCTTGGAGTAGATCACTGCGGTGGCAGCTAACGTAGCCCAGTCTGCTACCTCTGTGCTGGGCGAGGTTGGACACGTATGTGACGTATGAGGTGACAGTATATGACGTGTGTAAGAATGTGCGCCTGCTTGTCTGTGAGAATGAGAGACAGGAAAGAGTGAGAAGAGCCTGAAGTGTAATGGCCGCAGCTAAAAGCAACTGCGTTAGAACGTATACTCAAATTTTACAATAGTCATTTTCTATATCGCACAGAGACAAACCCGCGATATGTTGTATATATCGATATATCGCCCAGCCCTAATGTATTGGCTCACAAATATGGAAGAAACAAGACCACAATTGCAACCATTATCAAACAAGTTTATATAGTTGCTGTGTAGATGAACTACGATCAAAGTATTGGACAGGATGTCGAAATGTGTAAATAAAGTTGTACTTTATATAAGAAAAAAATGGGGATACAAACGGTACAAAACGATCCTTATATCTTGTTATCTGTCATTCATTCATCACCCGTAGGCTCGTAACACTCAGTCTCATCAATGACAATGCACCTGCTCCCGCTCCTTTCTTTACATCCGGTTTGCCGCAATGCATTGTGGGAAATGTAGTATTTTAGTGAACCCTTTGTTAGGCTATAACATAGAAAACAAATCAATCCAGTGTAAGTGTTTCTCAAATAATCAATATCAAATACATGTATAAATCAAATCAATTCACTTTTAACTCTTTTTAGCTGTAAATAATAATAGATCAATTTATCAGCAATTAAATCTAGCATGCAAATTATGAATAATCATCACACATGAACTATATAACCCATAAGTTACAACATGCTGACTTTACCAAAAGAGTTAAATATCTTTGCGAGGATGGAGAGAAAGTGGAAGACAAGGTGGAAAAGCTGTTGCTACTGTAGCTAAATGAGAAGCAGCTCCCATTTCGAGGCTATCATTTGAGAATGTCCACCATTTATATGGCGACTTAATTTATTTTTTCTTCTGTCAGTGGTCAAAAAAATAAACAAACAGTTTAACGTAAACAAACAGTTGTACATCCTGACACTTCCAATGTGTCACTTTAATAAGTTGTGTAGTGTTTAATATCTTTTACACTACTGCTATCTAGTGTCTCAAAGCTGCATCCATCCATCCATCCATCCATCCATCTTCTTCCGCTTAGCCGAAGTCGGGTCGCGGGGGCAGCAGCCTAAGCAGGGAAGCCCAGACGCTCCTCTCCCCAGCCACTTCGTCTAGCTCTTCCCGGAGAATCCCGAGGCGTTCCCAGGCCAGCCGGGAGACATAGTCTTCCCAACGTGTCCTGGGTCTTCCCCGTGGCCTACCGGTTGGACGTGCCCTAAACACCTCCCTAAGTAGGCATTCGGGTGGCATCTTGACCAGATGCCCAAACCACCACATCTGGCTCCTCTCCATGTGGAGGAGCAGCGGCTTTACTTTGAGCTCGTCCCGGGTGGCAGAGCTTCTCACCCTATCTCTAAGGGAGAGCCCTGCCACCCGGCGGAGGAAACTCATTTCAGCCGCTTGTACCCTTGATCATGTCCTTTCGGTCATGACCCAAAGCGCATGACCATAGGTGAGGATGGGAACGTAGATTGACCGGTAAATAGAGAGCTTTGCCTTCCGGCTCAGCTCCTTCTTCACCACAACGGATCGGTACAACGTCCGCATTACTGAAGACGCCGCACCGATCCACCTGTCGATCTCACGATCCAGTCTTCCCTCACACGTGAACAAGACTCCGAGGTACTTGAACTCCTCCACTTGGGGCAGGGTCTCGTCCCCAACCCGGAGATGGCACTCCACCCTTTTCCGGGCGATAACCATGGACTCGGACTTGGAGGTGCTGATTCTCATCCCAGTCGCTTCACACTCTGCTGCGAACCGATCCAGTGAGAGCTGAAGATTCTGGCCAGATGAAGCCATCACTCAAAGCTGCAATTAACTTTAGATTTATTTTAATTATTTTATTACCTTAGCTGCGTTCATAATACCTGGGTCTCAAACACACTCGCCACTGATATATAGCACCCTTGGGAAGTTGGACATCATTGTACTGTATTTATTGGAAGGCTTAAAAACATCATAAAAAGTATCAATATGAATACATATATCACAATATAGTTATCGGCCATTTCCCTATTACTGAGAGGTTGTTAGCTAAGATTACGCCTGTTTGCTTGCCACATGCTTGAGCTGATGTGGAGTCAGCAGCACTCAAGACGTCACGTCATACCCAATATTGCAATTAAAATCAGAACTTGTTTAAAATACCAAATATGTTACCCATCCCTAGCCAGAGCTCAATATAAATCATTTGAGCATACATTTTCTAGACAGCAGATATGCACATTGTCCTTTCAGTAAACAAAAAGCTTTATTCATCTCACACATGGACATGTCATTGCTGCTTCTACTCGATGTTGCGTTTACACTTCTGCACTCTGGTGTCGTTCACGGTCGAGTGATGACATTCATTAACTCCAAGGAGTCTTTGACCTTGCAGACACTGAAGATGCAGGCTCAGCATAATGATGACGCAGCGGCACAGATGCTACATTTCAACATTTATGTCAAAAATGCAAACTTCAAACTACTCACGAGCATATGAAATTGTGCAAGGAGGTCAAGTAAACCCAGATTTATGGTAAAAATGGTCACCCTGATTTAGTTATTGTGTCGTCACATTATTATTTGAAAGCACCTTTGGCGCAGTGAGTCGGTTAGTTTCAAAGCTAAAGTCAACATGACACCACCATCCTCTTTGTGGAAACAAGCTCGTATTCAGTCAAAGCATGAATGGTAGTTTTGTTTGCAGAGGAAGAGGGGGGAAGGATGATCGAGGATGATTTATTCATCTTTTTTTAAGGTGGACAAAAGCTTTTTAATCTAAATGGGGCAATTTATTTGTTGTTGTAGTTGTTTAATTGTAACTGCCTGAGACCTTGTCTGGCTTTTGGTAAATATTACAATCAATATTTGACTACATTTATCTTATTTTATAAATTTGTACATGCGTTTTCAATTACTGTATTTCCCGGGCTATAGAGCGCACCAGTATTTAGGCCGTACCCATCAAATTTAAGAAGAAAAACATATTTTTTTACATATATACTTACCGCACAGAACTGCAGAATAAGCTGCAGATATATTCAGGTACGAAATACTGTGTAAATGTTTGTTTACACATCTTAATTGTTAGCAAAGGGTGCCTTTCTCAAGGTAGTAAAATGGCAAATTAAAACAAAATATAAGTCTTCGTGATGGACCCACTAGCTGCGGAAGCTTGCTCTCCAATCAGCTAAACAGACTTAATAACTCTACACTGACTTATTGGTTAATTTACTAAACTGAAACTATACAAATTGGAATGTAATTATCAATCATCAATCAATCAATGTTTATTTATATAACCCCAAATCACACATGTCTCAAAGGACTGTACAAACCATAACGACTACGACATCCTCGGAAGAACCCACATAAGGGCAAGGAAAACTCACACCCAGTGGGCAGGGAGAATTCACACCCAGTGGGACGCCAATTATATGTTATTAATACTAACACATACACTTTTAAATGTGTTAGCATATTTGCTAATGCTAACATTGCAAGCTTTGATTCATTGCAATAGCATGTACAAATATGCATGAAAACATCCCCACAGATGTTATTAGTAAATATGAATTGTTTTAGTTCTATTGTAAAACTTACAAATGTTGCTTGGAGTGATAACTGAAAATCATTGCGATCAGAATTGCTGTGGATGGTCTTACTTCCAGTTCAAGACATGACATGGGAAGTACATTTTCGTCTCCCACCTCATGCAAGCAATCGCATCCTAAAAAAATGGCGCCATAGCATAAACAATAACACACCTTTTCAGTGTCTGTTGGTGTACTATGAAAAGTATTTGATGAATACAAAACAAAATGGCTTTTAGCAACAAAAAAACCCAACATAAATTCGCCGCACTGTTTTAGAACCCGCAGAGCAGGGTTGAAAGTGTTGGAAAAAAAGTAGCGGCTTATAGTCCGGAAAATACGGTACATATTTGCATTCTAAGTTAGAACAAACTTATTACACATGTTAGACAGAGGGATGGGCGATGCAGCATAAAATATACATTGCAATATATATTGCAGCCTCCGTTATATATCACAATCTATTATTTGGCTTACAAGAACCCTTTCAAAATGGTTTACAAAGGCTCTTAATTTTGCTTCTGATGTATGCGGTAACATCCAGTAATGTTCAAAACATTACTAATCTACCTGTTAATTTACTGTTAATACCTGGTAAGTTTATTTTGTAACGTGGTTATGTCGACACTTCTGTTAAAAATGTTATACACCCTTATAAGCATTATTTTTAAACTTCACATTAGTTTTAGGAGATAGTACTAATTTGGACACCGATCTACAACCAAGTAGTTACAGGGGCAATATTGGCCATTTCAATGCTGATAATGGTACTTAAAAATCATTAAATGGTTACCTATAAATTAGATATTAAAATGATTATTTTCTACAATTGGTTCCAATGTTATCAGTGGACTGTATTCCGTATTTTTTGGATTATAAGTAGCTCCGGTGTATACATCGCACCAGCCGAAAAAACAAAGGAAAAAAACATATATACGTCGCACTGGAGTATAAGTTGCATTTTTGGGGGAAATTTATTTGATAAAACCCAACACCAAGAATAGACATTTGAAAGGCAATTTAAAGTAAAGAAAAATAGTGAAGAACAGGCTGAATAAGTGTAGGTTATATGAGGCATAAATAACCAACTGAGAAGGTGCCTGCTATGTTAACATATTATGGTAAGAATCATTCAAATAATTATAACATATAGAACATGCTATACGTTTACCAAATAATCTGTCACTCCTAATCGATAAATCCCATGAAATCTTCCTCGATGTCGCTTCTAAACAACTCTGCCAACTCCAAAGGTATGCGCCGCTTCCATTTGTCGTTTTCTGCTGCATATTTCACTACATCCAGCTTGTAATCTGCAGTACATGATTTCCCTTTCGGTGCCATTTTTGTTCAGCCCTTCTCAGTTTTTATAAGTTACCGCCAACGTTGAAATGATTCATCTTAATAGCTACGACAGTAGCATATAGCAGTTAGCATTCCATGACCCTCCCCCGCCGAATTCTTATTGGTTGACGTGTATGTGACGATTGCTGACATTTTCTTCGTCTGTTCCGCAAATGAGATAAAAAATATTTGATACTTTACGGTAATGTGTTAATAATTTCACACATAAGTCGCTCCGGAGTATATGTCGCACCCCCGGCCAAACTATGAAAAAAACTGCGACTTATAGTCCGAAAAATACGGTATACAGGCGGATAATTACCTCAAAACTACCCAAAAGGTTGACAAGTCTTAATTTTAGTGATCATACGGTTTGTTTTGACTTTGTAGATCATTTAAAATATTTGTTTAAATGTTGTATCACCACATTGAGCATTCCTCTGCATCCAAACCCCACAGAGTCCAATTTATGCCAAAGAGTTCTATTTTGGTCTCACCTGGCCAGCATCTGATCATATATAACTGCAAAAGAGTGAGTTGATGTCAAAAATGTCCCCACTCCATGCCCTCAAAGCTCTAAGGCGGGCGTCGGCAACCCGCGGCACCAGAGCCGCATGTGGCTCTTTAGCACCGCCCTAGTGGCTCTCTGGAGCTTTTTTAAAAAAATATTAAAAAGGAAAAAAAATAAATTTTTTGTTTAAATATGGTTTCTGCAGGAGGACAAATATGACAAAGACCTTTCTAATTGTTATAAAGCACACTGTTTTTATTAAACATGCTTCACTGATTCGAGTATTTGGCGAGCGCCGTTTTGTCCTACTAATTTTGGCGGTCCTTGAACTCACCGTGATTATATGTACAACTTTTCTCCGACTTTCTAGGACGTGTTTAATGCTACTTCTTTTTCTGTCTCCTTTTGTCCACCGAACTTTTAAAGGAGAACATTATCACCAGACCTATGTAAGCGTCAATATATACCTTGATGGTGCAGAAAAAAGACCATATATTTTTTTTAACCGATTTCCGAACTCTAAATGGGTGAATTCTGGCGAATTAAAAGCCTTTCTGTTTATGTCTCTTTTGGCGATGACGTCAGAACGTGACGTCACCGAGGTAATACAGCCGTCATTTTCAACACATTGCAAACACCGGGTCTCAGCTCTGTTATTTTACGTTTTTTCTACTATTTTTTGGAACCTTGGAGACATCATGTCTCGTCGGTGTGTTGTCGGAGGGTGTAACAACACTAACTGGGAGGGATTCAAGTTGCACCACCGGCCCGAAGTTGCGAAAGTAGCAAAAAAATCTGCCGCCAGACCCCCTTGAATGTGGCGGAGTGTCTGCACATTTTACCGGCGATGACAGTCATGTCACTGAGATGTATGGATAACCTGCAGATGCATTTGCAACGATAAAGTCAACGAAATCACAAAGGTGAGTTTTGTTTATGTTGTTGACTTATGTGCTAATCAGACATATTTGGTCGCGGCGTGACTGCCAGCTAATCGATGCTAACATGCTACGCTAATCGATGCTAACATGCTATTTACCGGCGGTGCTAAAGCAGACATGGCACAGAGATGTATGGATAACCTGGAGATGCATTTGCAACTATATTACGTTTCCTTCCACCCACATTTAATGCGAAAAAAACACTTACCAATCGAAGGATTTAAGTTGCTCCCGTGTCACAAGATGCGAAAGTCCTGATCGTTTGGTCCGCATATTTTACCGCCGATGCTAAAGCAGCTATTCGGCCATGCTATGGCTATGAATAGCGTCAATAACTATTCGCTCAATAGCTTCAGTTACTTCTTCAATATTTTCATACTCCAACCATTCGTTTCAAAACATGCGTAATCTGTTGAATCGCTTAAGTCGCTGAAATCCGAGGCTGAATCGGAGCTAATGTCGCTATATCTTGTTGTGCTATTCGCCATTGTTTGTTTACATTGGCAGCACTGTGTGACGTCACAGGAAAATGGCCAGTGTCTTCGCAGAGAGCGATAAAAAGGCACTTCAAAGCTTTTTTTAGGGATATTCCGGGACCGGTAAAATTTTGAAAAAAACTTCAAAAAATACAACAAGCCACTGGGAACTGATTTTTATTGTTTTTAACCCTTTTGAAATTGTGATAATGTTCCCCTTTAACGTTGTGCGTGAATGCACAAAGGGGAGTTTTGTTGCTGTTATTGTCTTGTGTGGAGTGCTAATCAGACATATTTGGTCCCTGAATGACTGCAAGCTAATCGATGCTAACATGCTATTTAGGCTCGCTATATGTACATATTGCATCATTATGCCTCATGTGTTGCTATATTTGAGCTCATTTGGTTTCCTTTAAGTCCTCTTAATTCAATGTATATGTCATGACACACTATCTGTATGTAATATGGCTATTAATTTTTTTGTGGCTCCAGGCAGACTTGTTTTTGGTATTTTTTGTTCAATATGGCTCGTTCAACATTTTGGGTTGCCGACCCCTGCTCTAAGGGGAAACACTGTTTTAGTGGACCTGCATCGGAACTTTTTTTTTGCATTTGCTGTTTGTGTGTGTGTTGCTTTATGAGTGTTTGGCAGGAAAGCTGCTGTGACACAAGGAACTGCAACGAGCTCAAAAGGATTGTGTTGGTCCTGACATTTAGAGGGAGAGAGAGCTGAGTCAAGGCTCTTAAGTTTAGTGCGCAGACTAAATACGAGCAGCAGCACACATACGTTCTCTAAAGTTGTGACCCTGTACGTCGGGGATGATATTTCACTTGGAACTACTTCCACAGCTTTGGGCTCGCTATGATAAATGGTATTTGCCGTGTTTCATTGTGTGATTTTTGCTGCGGGGGTTGTTAAACTTTTTTTCCCCGTTTAAAAGGTTTCCGTGTTTGACGGTTAAACGTGTCTTTCTGTGGTTGCTACTTTGATTGCGCAGCTTGAGCATGCGAGTGCAGTGGCATGGCCTGAATGAGTGCGAGCAGGTGCACCACGGTCGGCTGTTTATTTGTATCCACTCTGATTCGACTGGGCCTGGCTACTTGTTTGAGCTTCAAGGCAGTTGAGTTTATACCTTGAGAAACGGCATGTAATATTTGTTGTACTTGTAAATGTAACTGTCCCAGTAGTTAGAATAGCGTGAATGTCAGTATTTTAATGCTTAAGTGTTCAATTTGAATCATACTGGCGTTGTGGAGCGTACTCCTGTAATATTGATTCTGTTAAAAAGGTAAGTGTGTTTTGACCTTGAAGCAGTGAAGGGAGCCATAATAACACATTTCGGAGGGCGGAAGTCGTTTAAAACCAGTTAGTTTGCTTCCTAAACAAGTTGTGAAAGAAATGAAAACAGGAAATAAATGTTCATTTCTCAGGTAGTATGTAATGCAACTAAAAAATATTGAGATATTTTAATGTGGCTCTGCTTAAAACAGGAAAATAACATTTGTTGTTGTAAATTTTGTAGTACAGTATGGATCTAGAATACAAACTAACGTAAAGCGAATGGCGTTTTTGACTGTGTTTACATATTGATCATATTTTCACAACTAAAACACATCACCAGGATGTTTTTTATATATGTTGCTGTGGTTGATCCTCTGTTTACTTAAACTATTATGGTTGGGAAATAAAACTGCATGTGACAATGGCCTTTTGGTAAAAAGAGACTCTCTTTTTATATTTGTTTATAGCTGAACTAGCAATAAAGGAACTGGATGACAAATGGACACGTTGCCGTAAAGCACTGATATCAACACTGAATTCCTTGGCAAAACATGAAGCAAAAACAAGCACCTACTAGGGATGTAACGATGAACGGTAATTAAGATAAGTGCGTTAAAACTAACAACTTTTTCAGGCTTCGAATTTTAACCTTTTAAGGTCAAGGCAAGTGTTGCCTTAAAGGAAGGCACATATTTTAGGGCACCAAGGCAAGTTGGAAGGGCACTGTGGTATATGTATATATATATATATATATATATGTGTATGTGTGTGTGTATATATATATATATATATATATATATATATATATATATATATATACCGTATTTTTCGGACTATAAGTCGCAGTTTTTTCATAGTTAGGTCGGGTGTGACATATACTCCCGAGCGACTTATGTGTGAAATTATTAACACATTACCGTAAAATATCAAATAATAATATTTATCTCATTCGCGGAAGAGACAAAGAAAATGTCAGGAATCGTCGCACACATGTCAACCAATAGGAATAGGGAAGGGTCATGGCAGAAGTGCATTGTGGGTCATGGAATGCTAACTGCTATATGCTACGGTGGGGCAAAAAAGTATTTAGTCAGCCACCGACTGTGCAAGTTCTCCCACTTAAAATGATGACAGAGGTCTGTAGTTTTCATCATAGGTACACTTCAACTGTGAGACAGAATGTGGGAAAAAAAATCCAGGAATTCACATTGTAGGAATTTTAAAGAATTTATTTGTAAATTATGGTGGAAAATAAGTATTTGGTCAGCCATTCAAAGCTCTCACTGATGGATGGAGGTTTTGGCTCAAAATATCACGATACATGGCCCCATTCATTCTTTCCTTAACACGGCTCAATCGTCCTGTCCACTTAGCAGAAAAACAACCCCAAAGCGGGATGTTTCCACCCCCATGCTTCACAGTAGGTTTGGTGTTCTTGGGATGCAACTCAGTATTCTTCTTCCTCCATGTGAAGCATGGGTGTGGAAATATCATTAAATATGTATTCTGATATATGTTCTTCACAGAAAATGAGCCAGGTCAGTGAGTCTCAGTTTGAAAAATTAATTAATCGTATCATTTTTCTTTTACTAAAAAATGATAACAGGTCCCACAGACCCGAACGCCACACAAGGGTGTTCGGGTCAAATGTAAACAGTATTATTAACCTTCTGGAATTTTACCGCGGCTTATCTTTATATCCCTAGTCCAATAACAAGTAAAAAGTCAAGGGTGGTCACGGCATGTTCTTTTCATCAATGCTTGTCAATTTTTTAGGGCATTACGTGGTTAAATTCAAGCCCTGCGGTTAGTATTGCCGTTTTAAATTGAAATGATTTGACAACCGTGATTGATAACTACACTTCAGAAGAAGTATTATTGTAGAAAAATTATTTGGAAATACTTATCTCGATCTGTGCGTCTGTAATCCAATTCAAGTGTCTGTGTATTAATGTGTGTCTCTGTAGTTCAATGAATGTGTATGTGTGTGTAATCAGAGCTGTGTGGGCGTGTTTTCAGCTTGTTTGTCCGTATTATGATTCTCTGTGGGTACCAGAATGTGTAATATGTTTAGGGATGTGCACTGTTCCCATGTGAACCAATGCAGTACAATACTGTTTGATTGTAACATTCATCCATCCATCCATTTTCTACCGCTTATTCCCTTTCGGGGTCGCGGGGGGCGCTGGCGCCTATCTCAGCTACAATCGGGCGGAAGGCAGGGTACACCCTGGACAAGTCGCCACCTCATCACAGGGCCAACACAGATAGACATTCATATTGCCAAAATTTACAGGTGTTTAAAACGCTATGTAAAATCGCTAATGCTGATAGTGGTGCCCGTTAATGGCAAATCTAATGTAAATTAGCATTAAGCTAGCGCATTTTGGAAAGGTGGAGCCTTACTTTACTTACTATCAAGCACTTTCTACTTGGGGTTTAACGGTACGTGTATTTGTATTGAACCGTTTCGGTACGGGGGGTTCGGTTCGAAAGTGTATCGAACGACACGGACATATTAAGTAGTAGGGATGTCCCGATACAACTTTTTCACTTCCGATACTATACCGATATTGTAGCCTTGAGTATTAGCCGATACCGATATCAATACTATATGAAATAGGCACGAATCATACATACAGTATATTTATTCCTTATTTTGTTGTGTGGAATGTTAGAAAAGGCTTGATAAAGTGATGTTACTGTTACTGATGTTATAGTGTTAAAACAGAAAACAATAGTCAGCAAGAGTAGGTATAGGAAAAACTGACCCATTTATTATTAACCAATTGGTTACAAATATTTAAACCTTTAACATAAGAGTATTACCTCAACAAATCCAATAAAAACAAGATGTTATATTTAAAGTGCAAAATAACCACTAATACCAACATGATTATACAATTGAATAGAATCAATTAAAAATAAATGAGAAGACCCTGAAAAATAATCTAAATAAATCCAATTAAAGTGCAAACAATTCAAGTTCACTTCAGTTATTTTTTTGCTGTCAGCATATGTTGGAAACAACTGTTGGCAGGGACAAAAACAACACAATACTGTCCACTGTCCAACTGCTCTAAGTTAAGAGTTCACAGCTCCAGTTTCACTGACTGTCTGTGCCCAAAACAATGTAGTATATACTGTTAGTCTTCATTGAAGAATAATGTAAACACAATAAACATATTACTCTAATAACAAGAGCATAAAACAAATAATAATCAGTCAGTGCTGACTACCCTTACTACTCCTCCTCCTCCTTCTCCACTTTCTGCAGTCCGAGCATAATGTGGAGATTTTTTTTTAACAAGATAAGCATTTCGGCATGCTGTGCTGTTTTGTCTACAATGTAGTGGCGGCTAGGAATAATGTAGCGAGGTTCGAGGTGCTCCATCAAGCGTTTAAACCCGACATTACTCACCACCGACAGGGGCTGGTCATCAAGCACAATAAACTGGGCTATCTTTTCTGTTAAGGCTATTGCTTTTTCACTGTCCCGTGGTAGTTTGTCACGTCTTGCAAAGCTTTCGGCCAGTGTGGGTTGCTGAAGCGAGCCAAAGGTTAATTGCTTGCCTTGCTGCTCTCGCGAAAATCCTCATGTTCTTTTTTGTGGTGTTTTTTCAAATGTTCGATGAGCTGGCTCGTATTGAACCTTCCCGGTTCTGTCCCTTTAAGGGACACTTGCGCCTGACAAATGTTGCATTTAGCGGCAACGTCTTTGTCCGAGTTTACGTTAAAATACTTCCACACAGCCGACATCACTACACTTTGCCGCAAGCACACGCGTTGTCATTGTTGTGATCACCTGGGCTGTGCATGCTGGATCAGAGACGCTCTTCTTCCGCGGCCGGCACCAACGTGTTTGAGTATGATCAAACCAGAGTCACCTATTATAGAAGTGCTGCAGCGGCAAATGGACAGCTAATATCGGAGCGCTTATATCGGAGTTTTTAGATTCAGTCCGATAAAATCCGATATTCACTTTTTTGGCTAATATCGGACTGATTTCCGATATCAATATCGGATCGGGACATCCCTATTAAGTAGCGCACTGCACGTTGTGTAAACAATGGAAATACTCTTATCACCATGAATTGATTAACGTGGACCCCGACTTAAACAAGTTGGAAAACTTATTCGGGTGTATATTTTGTTGTTTTCTTACTGTACCGAAAATGAACCGAACCGTGACCTCTGAACCGAGGTACGTACCGAACCGAAATTGTTGTGTACCGTTACACCCCTACTTTCTACCAAGTATACTTACTATGTGCCATCCATCCATTTAATACCGCTTGTCCCTTTCGGGGTCGCGGGGGGTGCTGGAGCCTACCATGTTGTTGAATATTGCAACATTACTTAAAGGGAGTTTGGCCGAGTCCGCCCTGAGTGCTCCTTGAATGATTGTTTCCTTAAGCCAGTGTTGAGTCTACGATCAGACATGACACGCAACAAAGGTATCAAAATATGGCACCTTTTGATTTCACATTATTCAATACCCGGTAGTACCAACAGTATTTGGTCGTTGCCTATAAAAGTGTCAAATTCAGTACCAAACCGCTAATATATTTGTTGTGTTTGTGTTTTCTAGATGTGTTTGTGGACTGGAAACAAAACGCCAGTGAAGTGATCATCAAGCTGCGCTGTGGTGAAAGTGTGCAAAGGATCGAGGATGTCAACACAACCTTTACCGATACTCACTGCCATGTGCGCTTCCCAGGTAACGTTGTCTTTTAGGCGACACAAAGAAAATTTGAGTAGGAAAAGAAAGTGACTCACTTTATTTTCAGATGAGCGTCAGTGGTCGTGCTACCTACAGGAGGAAATAGAGGCCTCCTGTAGTCGGCTCCAGTACAAGGAGAAGGGAGGTTTCCTCTTGGTCATTCTGCAAAAGAAGATTCCTTTTCATATTTGGCCTTCACTAAAAGTAAGCCAGCTAAATATTTGACAACACACACATTCTTGTATTTCTTACCTTCTTGAGACCTCTGAAAAATGCCTACCTATTTAAGACCACCCTTTCTAGATATAGAAATATTTGTATTTACAACATTGATAATATTTACAAACTATGCAGATTTAAAAAGGTACCGTATTTCCTTGAATTGCCGCCGGGGCGCTAATTAATTTTAAACCTCTTCTCACTCCGGCACTTAACAAAGGCATGCAGTAAAAAATTGAGTGTGACGTAAGGATACCATCATGAAAAGCACATTTAATAAAAAAAAAAAACGTTATTATAGTCTTACCTTTACTTATAAATGAAGTCCATGCCAGCTCCTTCTGATCAAAAGCATCGCTAACTTGTTTATAGAAGTCTTCCTTATCTTTCTTCAGTTTTAAAAGTCTCTTCTGTCTCGATGGAGATCTTCCTTTATTACCTCCTGCTTCGATTGAAAGTACAGTTTAGAAAACTGCTATCAGACCGTTGCTATCAGTTAGCTCGGCTCCTCACATGCGGGCGGCGACAGTATTATCATTTGACAACTCCCCCTCCCGTTCTGCTCCGTGGGTGATTTATTTATCCCACCGCTGCCACCATGAAGTGTTGTTGTATAAATAATACACTGGGTATTTAGGACTGGAACAATCTTTATTCCCACCCTGGTTGTTTACATAGCCAGCATAGGAGTAGTGGTGTTACATCCTAAAAAGGTCTGTCGTGCACCCCACCGTTCCCAGCACATGTCACTTCTTCTGCAGCCGAGTAGTCGCAAGAAGGATCACTAGCGCCCCCTACCACCAGAAGGCGGGAGTCATTTAATGACTCATATTTGACACAGGAGGTACGGTATATTAATAAAACATAGCTGCTTACTGTTCTTTTTAGCATATTCAATAGCTTGGACCTTAAATCCTACTGAAAAGCTCCTAATCTTCTTCCCTTTATGCGATTTCAAATTACCGGTATTGAAATCAGCCTCCTACATTTTGAAAATTACCCGGCGGTAATACTAAGCATGCACTAATTATTTTGCGAAGCGAGTTTGACCCGGCATTAATTAAAGGCAGGCGCATACTATATACCCGGCGACAATTCAAGGAAATACGGTAAGCTTTTTGTAAAAAAAAAAAATTGTATTTTTTATTTTTTGTTTGTAATTGGTTTTTTATCTTCAGATTTACCTTAGTTATTACAGTATCTCTCTCTCTCTCTCTCTCTCCCCCTCTCTCTCTCTCTCTCTCTCTCTCTCTCCCCCTCTCTCTCTCTCTCTCTCTCTCTCTGTATATATATATATATATATATATATATATATATTTTATTTTTTGGCCAAAGGGGCACATTTCAATTTCTTACACACACTTGTTATTACACATATTTGCAATAGGGGGAGCACTTCAAATTTTTACACACACTTGTTTTTTCATATGTTGACCCGAGGGGCGCACTTTTAAAACAAACACACAGTCAATTTGGGGAAAAAAATCCCTCCTTTTTAGGACCCCCCTAATTTTGACAGATTTCACCACCAGGGGTGCTAATGAGATATCTATTTTTTGTTTAATTCACTATTTTAATGTTTAATGTTAATGTGCTTTATGCCCATGACAAACGAGTCACAGACCACAGATGGCCCCTGTGCCGCACTTTGGGAAACACATTTGTAGAAGCTAACTGTTAAAGGGCCACTATAGTCTTAGTACTATAGTGTATTTGTTCATCCTATGGTCACATATGGGATGCGGCTTGTCTTGCGTCAGCCCTGTTAGTTGTAAAATCAGCTGTTCACCTGATGGTTTTTTTTAGGGATGAATATAGAAATCGTTCCTTAGCTGCCGTCTTGTTTTATCGTATATCGCTGTCTTTGTGCCTGTCAATGTTTACTTTTGTATGCACATTAAATCAACCAAAAATTCTGACTTTGGAGCAATGTTCACATACTCTAGTATTTAGCTCTATTAGATGCAATGGTTTTCAGTATTGGGACAATGAATTTGGTCCTAACTTGTTCACCGCTCCTCATATGGAAGGTACTTTTCCTTGTTGATGTCTCAAGAAGGGTAAAAATATAAGAACACACATATATATATGTATGTATATATATATGTGTATATATATATATATATATATATATATATATATATATACACATACATATATATACACGTATGTATCTATACCTATATGTATATATTTTTTTCTCCTCCATTTATAGTCCAACAAGAAGGAGAAAGAGGGCCTACCTGCAGAGACCAAAAATACCAAGGAGCCGGAGACAAGGCCAATTGCTCCAAAGTCGTCAGAGAAGCTCAAGTCCTCCCCATCACCTCTGCTTCAGGCTTCCCCTTCACACAGTGCATCACGCTTCAAAGCTGAACGAGGTGTCAAACGCCAGCTGAAAAACAAACAAGCGTGTGAGAAAATCTCCACGGACTCTACAGTGGTGCAGACAACAGAAGCATCCGGGGACGACAGGTCCGCTTCACCAAAACCCGCTTCGGTTCAGAAAGGCAGCCAGCAGTCTCAAGAACCCAGTGCCAAGCGCACCACTGCACATCCTCCGAGGACAACCAAGGAGGCCAAGTCTACTACTGACAGAGACCTGCACTCAGTCCAGAACAGAACCTCACATGCATACTCGCCTGCTGTTGAGCACCCTCAAACAAAAAACAGTGATAGAGACAAAAGTGTGGACAGATTAGGTAGCGAGGAAGAACATAAAAAGTTTGTTGCTACTGCCAGCAATATCAACAAGACTCAGGTGAGTAAAGATATCCTGCTCAATCGTCACACCTGATGGAAACTTACATCATTTTCCTCTGCATGGGGTCTGCAATTTGTTGTGATATACCATAGTGTAAGGCTGGGCGATATGGCCTTTTATTAGTATCTCGATATTTTTAAGCCATGTCACGATACACGATATATATCCCGATATTTTGCCTTAGCCTTGAATTAACACTTGATGCATATAATCACAGCAGTATGATGATTCTCTGTGTTCAAACATTCTTGTTCATATTGAATTAATATATGATCATTTTAAAGGCCTACTGAAATGAGATGTTCTTATTCAAACGGGGATAGCAGGTCCATTCTATGTGTCATACTTGATCATTTTGCGATATTGCCATATTTTCCCTGAAAGGATTTAGTAGAGAACATCGACGATAAATTTCGCAACTTTTGGTCGCTAATAAAAAAGCCTTGCCTGTACCGGAAGTAGCAGACGATGTGCGGGTGACGTCACGGGTTGTGGAGCTCCTCACATCTGAACATTGTTTACAATCATGGCCACCAGCAGCGAGAGCGATTCGGACGAAGAAAGCAACAATTTCCCCATTAACTTGAGTGAGGATGAAAGATTTGTGGATGAGAAAAGTGAGAGTGAAGGACTAGAAAGGAAAAAAAAAAAAAAAGACGAGGGCAGTGGGAGCGATTCAGATGTTATTAGACACATTTACTAAGATAATTCTGGAAAATTCCTTATCTGCTTATTGTGTTACTAGTGTTTTAGTGAGATTACATGGTCGTACCTGTACAACCTGAATGTCGGTCCCGCACCTTTCTTCAGCACCAGTCGACGGGTGGTGGCGATGCCCATCTCTGCCCTTCGCAAGGGACCCTCTTCGAAACACGATCTTTCGAAATGATTGCTGCATAATACACTGTACTTAGTGTGTGTGGTCCAATCCAACCGTGTTCGCTTGACATCTCTGTTCCATAGTAAAGCTTGACTGGCATCTTTCAGGAAATTAAACAATGAAACACCGGCTGTTTTTGTGTTGCTAAAGGCGGCCGCAATACACCGCTTCCCACCAACAGCTTTCTTCTTTGACGTCTCCATTATTCTTTTAACAAATTGCAAAAGATTCAGAAACACAGATGTCCATAATACTGTGGAATTATGCGATGAAAACAGACGACTTATAGCTGGGAACGGTACTGGAACAAAATGTCCTCTACAATGCGTAACGTCATCATACGGCGACGTTTTAGCATGACACTTCCACGCGAAATTTAAAGTTGCAATTTAGTAAACTAAACCGGCCGTATCGGCATGTGTTGCAATGTTAAGATTTCATCATTGATATATAAACTATCAGACTGCGTGGTCGGTAGTAGTGGGTTTGAGTAGGCCTTTAAACTTTCGTGCAGAGAGAGAAACCACAATTAAGTTAATTTACCAAAACTGTATTTATGAAACCGTTATTAAGCAGGAGCACAAACATTTATGTCATTTCAAAACAGAAAGTGCAAAATTGTCAGAGACATTTTAAAAGAAGCTGTTAGTGCATTTTAGTGCATGATGTCACTTAGATGACATCAAAACAACACTAAACTAAAGTGCACTTTTTGTACAGAACGCCACTACAATAGTTAAAAAAATATATATATCTATTTCAATAACTGTCAAATAAAAATGAGCTGCTTAATAGGAAATCAAATAGTGTATGTCCTTCGCTATGTGCTAGGTTACTGCAGACGTTATCTCCTTCAGTTGTTGACTAATTTTTTCATATGGTGTTGATCTGGAAATGGTTGCTTTGGCATTTTGTGGGTGTGGCACGGAACGGAGATGTTGACATGCAGAGTTTCAAGCACTCTTCATTTGCTAGCGGGTGACTTTCCAAATTATGCTACATATTAGCAGTAATGCTACTTTTTTGTAACAACGCTTTTGCCACATACTTGTAAAACATCTTCCCGCTTAAAGCCAAACCACTGCCTGACGATGGACCCTGTGCTGTTTTTCCTAGTAATTCTTCCTTCATTTGTTACCAGATTCACACCTTATTTCCCTCGTATTACCACTCGCACCACTCCGCGAGCATCAAAGCCAATGTTACCCATGCTGCTACCTCTCTGCTCAGTGAGGGCGTATG